>NC_084986.1:15257483-15264983 GCF_963691925.1 Scomber scombrus
AAATGGTGAAATTGAACTATTTAAGAAGAGAAATTAATCTCTTCTTTCACTGTGTTTGCAGCTCAGGATACAAGCACATATCAATTTTAAAGTGTTCTGAGCCAAAAAAGGTTGTGAAAATCACGTATCAAGTATTTGGAATTTTTGTTGGTACTATTGTTTGATCTTCAATATTTCAAGGAAATTACTTTTAAACTCCTATTGTGGCTTTGTTTGTTTTTTTGTTAACGGCTTAGGTTTTTTTTTTTACAACCAAAGTCGTTCCCGCCTGCACTCAGACCCAGCATCCCCATCACAAAGGTTGGATTAAGGACTTTGCAGTAACTAACTCTTCCATGTCATTTGCAGTGAGACAAAGATCAATCAGTCAGATGAAGGGAGGGAGTCTTTAGATAAAGAGAAATTAAACAGAGGGGAGTGAGCGGTGAAGGGCGGGGGGAGTCTCTTAAATAAAGAGAAATTAAACAGATGAAGAGGATGCTGTCTTTAAATACCGCTCAGCCACTGTACTGTCTCCCTCATCCTTTAATGTAATGAGAAGAGGCGGAATAAAAGGCTTGGCCCTAGGATGAAAAGGTGATGGCATTTTTTATTCTTCCCTTTTTTCCCCTGAGCGGTGAAAGCCTTATCCTAATGTAGATTAGATGTTAAATCTGACACAGAAGGGTGAAGCTTTGGTTAGAGTATGTTCACCTCATTTCACTTCAGCCTGACTGAGAGTGGAAAGAGATTTGTATGATGTTCTGATGAAGACAGAAAGAGAAAGAGAGAATAATCATATGACAGTATACTCAGATGAAGTCTTGTCTCTGCATGGGTTTCAAAAAGTGTGCCTTGAGACCGGTACAGAATAAAAAATGTGGGTAACACAAAGTCAGAAACACATAGTGTACATGTAACACACAGGTTTACATTACATCTGCCACACTTTTCAGTGTGTCACAATGTCTGTTCATCTCTCCTGCACTGAATTTGAGGATAAATACCATTTGTTGGTCAAGCAGGTCATTAGTGAGTGACAGAGAAGAAAAAATATGTGTGTGTGTGTGTGTGTGTGTGTGTGTGTGTGTGTGTGTGTGTGTGTGTGTGTGTGTGTGTGTGTGTGTGTGTGTGTGTGTGTGTGTGTGTGTGTGTGTGTGTGTGTGTGTGTGTGTATTTTCTCTGTAATAATAATCCCTATGAAATCCAGATTTCTCAATCCGGTAGCTCAAGCTGACACTTTAAATAAAATCATTCTAATCCCACATGGTAAGAGAAATGAAAATGAGGAGATTAACAAGACTGTGTATGTGTGTGTGTGTGTGTGTGTGTGTGTGGACTCTTATCCCCCGTTTCTCTCTCTCTCTCTCTCTCTCTCTCTCTCTCTCTCTCTCTCTCTCTCTCTCTCTCTCTCTCTCTCTCTCTCTCTCTCTCTCTTCACACACTCTCTCTCTCTCTCATCCTTGAACCCCTTTTGCTTCCTCAATTGAGACTGTCCTCTTTCCCATCATGAATGGGGTGACAGAGAGAGATATAAACACTGTGACTGAGAAGCTTTTAGCCTCTAATTTTTAGGGGGAGGAATATTTAGATAGTGTGCACTGGAATATGTGTGTTTTCACATGCACATGCCTTGGTCTACCATGGGAATACAATCATTGGACATTGGCAAGACCACTGATCTAATCAAATGATGGGGAATGATCTCCCTCTCTCTCAGTCATCCCCCCTTAAAAAAAAACCCTGCAAACACACACTCCCACTTCGCTCAGTCACACAGGAATTCATGAATGGGTGGAGTTTGAATGTGTTGGAATTTTAAAGCACTTTGCATTGACACTGAACCCATGCTTCTGCCCCATCACTCTATGAAGAAAAATATACAATATACCTGTTGACTGTAAATCAACATAATTATTTCCACTTAAACAAAACAGATATTTTAGATATTTGTAGTCAGAAAAAAGCACAAACTAAATGGCTGAGTAACAAACTTGACAACAGATAGACTGAGATCCTGCATAAATAGTTATCACGTGACATGACAGAAATTGACATGGGAAACTGCTTGTTTTGCTCCTTTAAGCTACTATTTACAGGGAAAATGTTACAAGAGAGAAACAGAACACAACAGGTAACAAAACATGTCAGAGCAGGAAAGGCACATGTGTAAATAATAAAAGTAATGATGGCTAAATTCTATTTTACCGCTTCAGTTTCAGGGTCCTGGTATCATGCCTGATACCTAACTGTCACATTGTCATGGCCTACTGAGTGCTTGAATACAACAGAGCCTGTCAGTAAAACCTGCACTTTTCCTATGACAACTCAAAATGTCTGCAGTAGAAAAGGCCTGTAACCATCACAAAATCATTAAACGAGCTACAGATGTCTTCTCAAAAAACAAAAATGTTCTCGCAAGAACTTTTGCATGGGCTAAAACAATTCCCAGTACAGGAAAATGGCTTTTTTTTTACAAAATAAATAATCCCTTTATAATGTACCTCAGCCTCAGGGAAATCAAACCTCGTCCTATCCCATTTATAGTATGCACAGGTATTTGTTACATTGACAAATGACTTCTGAGTGAAGTAAGACAGTCAAGCATTGTTACTAAGTGTTACTATATTGTGCATAGAACCAACAATAGGCATCAATAATTCCACATTTTTCTTATGAGTTATGAATGCAGGAATTTCAAATCTGTAACTATATATTCCAAACTTTACCAAATTGCTGTTTGGTGCCACCTCCAGCACTCAGTGCCCTACACACAGTGTCTGATGCATGTGTACATAGCGGCAGCGGTGCCTATTAGTAGTGATACTATAACATCATACTCACAGTGTTAATTGCTGAGGTCTGGGAATGTGGTGACATTGCTTAAAATATGTCTAATGTGGCAGGACACACGAGCAGTAAGATGATCAGACAGGTTTTAAACAAACCAAAGATAGCTGATTTTATTAAAATCAAAGTTGACAATTTAACAGCAAAAGAGTCAGATATTTCCTTTAGAGAGAGTGAGCTAAATAGGGAGTGAACATTGGACTTACATTTGTAAGTAAACACAGGTTGACACAAACACTGTCTCTGATGGATGTCCAAGTAGGCCACTGTTTGCAAAAACCTGTTCCCCCTTAACTTTATAAGGTGATGCTGTGTTGTTGTTGGCCAAACAAATCAATTAATGTAGGTTGTAACACAGTTTTTTGCAGCTGTCTGAATTTCTGGCTACTGATTTCTTGCCCTTTCACTTGTTGAAGCAATGTCACCAGTTTCCCAGATCCCAGTAGATAAACTAGTTCATTAAAAAATGATCATAACCAATAGAACTATCCTTTTAGCAACATACCTGAATGGCTTTTAAGTACACATGATACTCAACCAACTCTGTGGGCCATGAAATTAGATTAAAGATAACACATGACTATTTCACTAGCATTCATTCTGTAATAAAGCTACAAATCAGCATCTACTCTAGGCTGCCACTTGTACCGTTAATGTTTGACAAATATAAGTTGGCATACACCCGCCATCACCTAAAAAAGCACAGCAAACGGTCCTCAGTTTGGATAGCAAACACTTCATAATCACTGTTTTTACTGCTTAATCCAGCTCTTGTCCTCATCCTTCCTGCTTCCTCCTCTCTTTATCTCTCCATCTCTGCCTCTCTCTGTCGACCTTCCTCCGCTCTCTCGCTCTGTCACCTCATCTCCATCTCAGCTTTTCATTTAGACATTTCCCTCGATGCCATATTTCTCTTCTCGCTTTTTGTTAACCCTCTCCCACACACACTTTATCTCCATATGATTCATTTGCCCTCTCTCTATCCATCTCTGACCGTTCTCGCAATCTCTCCCTCCATCCACCCCCTCCATCCATCTCTTAAGCACATCCTTTTTTCTCCTTCTCTCCTCCATCTCCGCCGCCATCCCTTCCTTTTAAAGGATAATCTTCAGCTAAGTGGACAGCACTTCACTCACTCTCGTTCCCTCTTAAGTGAGCATCGGATAATCTCAGGATTCTCTGTTGAACCCCCACACAGAGGGGGAGAGCAAAAGAGTCGGCAAGCCCAGAATGGATGTTCTGATCTGGGTCAAGACAAGGCCAGTGCCTGGGTCCTGTGGGGCTGATGGGACCATAGTGGCATGGAGAAAGTACTGATGCCAGATACAGTTGGAGAGAGATCACCAGAGCAGATGGACATCATCTGTCTGCCTATCTATCTATCTATCTTGCTTCCTCTCTTCAAGGCTGCATGACCTCGACTTTGAGATGAAAAGACAAAAAATAAGTACTGAACTGTTTGTTTAGAGTTCGAATAAAAGGACCGCTTGGCTGATACGAGCAACTGTTGTTTTTTTTTCTTATTTTGGCACACAAAAGAGGCTGAAAGAGGGAGGAAAGATGCATTTATTTTAGCGGGGTCGGTTAAAGGACATGACACTACATGCATAGACGCATCAGACACGTGCAGAGGTTGCGCTGAATGTACAAGATTCATCGTTGCCTCCTTTCTGGAAAGAAAAGAAGCCCTTAGTCAGGTTACACACATATACACAGGCACACACACATACTTGTCTGTTGTTGTTTTTTTTTTTCTTCCTCTGTGCTCTTTACGGGTCAGCGGGTGAATAAAGCCGCTGTGACTTTCCTTTGGGAGGCGTCAGTGACAGGCGGGCTGACCACGATAAACTTCCGTACAGGAAGAGGAGATTCCTGCAAGGAAAAGGCCAAGAGGATCAGGAACAGCCCCGGGCATCACTTGTCCTCTGGCTTAGCTAAAAGATACTGAAAACTGCAGTGTCTGTATTAGTGAGTGTGTATTAGTGAGTGTGTGTGTTATGGAAGCTGGGGATGGGGGTGAGTAATACAACCATCACTATGCCTCTTAAACAAAATAACTGAACAGTAGTTAATTTGAAGGTTGTGTTAGGACTTTATGAGTCTAAACAACTCTCAAGTCAGATTTAAAACACACACATTTTGGCTACAGTTTTCTTTAGACTTTACAGCATGTAATAGTTTATCACTGAATTTAAGTAGTAAACAGTGACACCATCCAGTGACTCTTTTTCCATTAATAATGAATTGTCTTAACAGTTACTGACAATTAAGACTAATGGGAGTATATATTTACATTCCTCCAGCTTTTGCAAAAACCTTCTGCAACAGATAAATTATAGCACTTTTCAAATGGCTGCAGACAACCCCAAACCAAACAATACTAACACCTACACTGTCAAGATAGAGAGCTTCAGGTAAAAAGTTATCTAAATGGATTTGCAGTGTCTCTGGAATTTTCCGCTTCCTTACACCAACCCCACAGGTACTTTCCCTGTTGTGTAAAACACAAGCGACACCTCGAGACAGAAACAGTCAATCTGAAAACATTAACAGGATGGAGGAGGGGACATTATTCTTAGAGCAGTTATTCATACCAACAGAACAAAGGAGACAGCGTCCTATTATGGCACTCTCCTCTGTCCTAACACTGGATCTGCACCGGCACAGGTGCCACTGCGGATCATTTATAGTCAGGTTAGCCCATGGTTAAGGCATGGAGCTGTGGTGTGGCATTTACGCACGCATACACACACACACACACACACACACACACACACACACACACACACACACACACACACACACACTCACACACACACACACACACACATACACACACACACACACACACACACACACACACACTGTTCACACACTACATACAACTGAGAGAAAGAGCTGCTTATGGGTGTATAAAGAGGAGATAACTGTCTCTTCTAGGAACTGCCTGGTGTGTTTGTATGTTGGCTAATACCTGTGTGAATGTTTTTGTGTGCATGTGTGTGTGTGTGTGTGCATGTGTATATTGAGTTTTTGTGGTTGTACCTCAGGGTTCTAACCTGCGTAGATTAGTAAATGTTTCCTTTCCTTTTTACTGTACTTTACTTTATAGTAATGAATGCAGTGTGTGATTGCTCATGCTTGTGTGTGCTCACGCATGCGTGTGTGTGTGTCTGTCTGCCTGTGTGTGTGTGTGTGTGTGTGTGTGTGTGTGTGTGTGTGTGTGTGTGTGTGTGCGTGCGTGCGTGCATGCGTGCATGCGTGCATGCGTGCGTGTGTGTAACAGTGAAATCTTTTATCTCTGTGACAATGATGCCACAAATAGGCACATGCCTCGCTATTCTTATCCTCTCAAGGCTTCTCTGGTGTTCTGGTGGTTAGGCCCAAGCATACAAGGGGTTAGGAGGAGATTTGGACCTGTGTATATGATGCGTGTATATGCATATGTTTTGTAGGGGACTCGTGAAGCTGTTTTTTTCCAAAATCAGTATTTTACCATCTAAAACATGTGTCTCTTTTCTCTGACAAAATGGCTTTACCGATTAAAACACACTGTTGCATGTCACTGAATTGATTGGCAAATCTGAGCATTTCACTTAGAAATTAAATTTTAGAGGAAGTAATCATTTGTATGGTTGCCCGCCAAGCAACACACACAGGGGGGGTTCTTTTCCAAAGTGGGTTTTGTCTATAATAAGACTTTGAAGCAGAATGCCAAGAACCAACCACTGGGCTGGATTGTTTGCTTAGCTTCTCCCTCTGCAGCCGTAAAAATCAAGGGAAATAATCAGCAGATAACCCAACACTTCACACATTCTTTCTTCTTTGTTCACCTTTATGTCTCCATCGGGTGGTGAGGGGGTTTAGTGCTCTATTATGAGCCTGTAGACTTGGCTCCTATGGCTGGGCAGTAAAATCCTCTCCCTTTCTTTCCAGAAACATTATACTTCCTCCAGAGGGGGTCATGAAGGAAGGTGCACCTTCTAAGCCAAATTCGGCACACCCTGAGGTAAGGGGAGCGGAGGGAACTGACTGGCCCAGAGCACCTGAACCACACCGGCACACGACAGGATGAGGGTGTCGGCATCCTCCTGTTAAGCGCTTGCTTCCTGCTGTTTTGCTGTTCTTTCTCTCTCCTTCTCCCCTTTTTTTTCTTTAAATCTCTCATCCCACTCTTCAAGCAGGAAGTCATTGGAATGGAAAAAATGTGTTAAATGAAGACAGGGAGAGTGAGTGGGTGGGGGTTTGTGTGTTGTTCCAAATAAGCAGAGCCCTGCCCGAGTGTCCACTAATACAACGGCTAACAATCCTAAAGATAGATAAGTTAGACAGAAGAGGAGGAAAAATAGCAGGGATGGAGTGAGCGATGAGATGGAGGAAGGGATGGAATCGAGGGGGGGTCTTCTCTAGGGTCGTGCTCGGAGGGCGTCGGGCAGCACGAGAGGCAGGATGTTATGGTTTATTCAGCCCAGGAGTGGGGGCGATGTGGACAAGGTGCGCCTTGCCCTCAGCACCAGCCTCAATGTGATTTATAGCAGCGCTGGCAGACGCCTCTGTCCACAGGGAAGTCTTTGAAAATGCCGAGAGTTTGTGCATGTGTGTGTGTGTGTATTTGTGTATTTGCACGGAATGTATTTGAGTGTGCATGGCTCTTGTGTGTATATACTTCTT
>NC_084986.1:15269983-15307483 GCF_963691925.1 Scomber scombrus
AGTACTTTAGGATCCTGTTTGTGCAGGGGATAAAAAAAGAAGATTATACGTGCAACAAATGGATGCAATGTGAAAATCTGGAGGCAAAAAAAGCAAACGCACGCTCCTTTGATAACCAAGCGTATGAACATTTTTTTCTTAACTGGCTACAACCAGCTGAATCATACGAATAAATGTAACATAACAATAATTATTATTAAAGCATTCATAACATTAATAACAATACTAATAATAATATCTTAACGTTTCTTATTTAATACATTTACAAGTAATTTCTTGCTTGTACTTAGTCGAAGGTTTGAGCATTTCTCTAATTGCAGGAATGCATCCTGAGCCCAAATACAAATTAATGTGACCTATATTATGCAGAATTGTAAGTCGATGAAATAAATAATTTCCCTGCATCAAGATTAATTTCAGTGGTACAAAACAATAATCATTTACAAAGAATATTAGTGTACAAATTCTGTAGATCACCTGTTGTAAAGAACGAAGGCTTTAAAAAAAGCCCCAAAACTGCAGTATAATTATAAGAGTCCAATGTGTAAGATTGCAGGAAAATGAGGTCGAGCAGCCGTCATCATTTCATAAATCAAAAGCGTCAAACAGGTTTTTCTGCGGAAAGGCTCAGATGTCAGTGTCCGCAGCCTTCAGAGTTACAGGTGGAGAAGTTTCAAAAGGGAGAATTGTCAAATAATTAATTGAAACTCTTAGATCTGCAAATACAGGTAGATTTTCTGTGTTCATTTTAGACTTTTAAATCTGGACAGGTTTATTAATCTGTGTTTGATATCCGTGTAATCTTTACGCACGGGAGTATTTTTAGTGGCAGGCTGTGGATCCGAGAGACAAACGTTTTTTGGGTTTTTTTTTATGATGATGATTTTCAGCTCTTAACAGTGCATTTCACAAAGAGACGTTTAGCTCTCCTCGGATATTGGCTTCCCTGGATAATCTAAATTCCAAAGCAAAGCTGCGAGCCTCTGCGCTGCTTTGCTTGTTCATAAATCAGACTCTGCTGTAACCAATGAGAAACTCACTGCGTGTAAAATATTTCCACATGCCACTTTGAACCTCCAATACCCAAGTGACCCACTACTTTAAGTTCTTTTCAGAAGGTCTATCTAAATATGTACCAGATGTCTTTGCAGATTTTTTTTAACATATTGATGTTTAATATGTGAAAACGCCTTTTATCGTTGGAGGCAGAAAAATATTAAATCACAAAGTTGGTAATCATTGAAAAAAAAGAAAGAAAAAGACTGAGCTTGAAAGAATGCGTTTTAACAGACTCTCCTAACACGCACACATTAACCAAACATGCAAAAGTCGTTTGGGTTGTAAAATAGACTGTTAATTTGTAATTTTACTGTAACACGGAAGGCTGGGAAATGTCTGCAAAACATTTGCATTAAAACGGTACAGAAATGATCTACCATAAGAAATGAATTCATATTGCATTCGTGTGAAAATGCGTTTTTCTAAAAATGTAATTTTTAAACATACAACAGTGCTGTATAATGTCACTGACCGCAAATTCAAATAGGCTTCTTTTATGGATGTTCTTCTTTGTCATTATCGTAAAAATGATTCTTATTCAGACGTTTTTCAAAAGCACTGACACTTTATTCAATGCATATTGAAAACTTCCACATTTAAGACTAAATATAAGAATAAATAAGAAGTGTGTGTTTTATTGTGGCGTAGTGTAATGTCAAAGTGCGTAACGATTCTTACTCGCGCAGTCGGTGAATTGGGAAGAAAATGATTAGTAAGAGTGGTATTTCCTTTTTTTCCCTCTCTCTCTCTCTTTAGTTGCATGCTCAAGTCCCATTCCCTGGTCAACTTCAGTGCGTTGTCCTCCAGACCGGACGGACGGTTCTTATTGGTAGGTTGCGACAGTTACATCACGCCGTTCATGACGTGCACGTCTTCCTGTTTCCTTCAGCCGCGTCTTAAAGTGAATCTTAGTGGCGGAGGAGCGCTCCAGCATCCAGTCCTCTGCATCCAGTGCGCCTCGGAGACGCACACACACAGCGTCTCTCTCTCTCTCTCGCTCTCTCTCTCGCACTCTCTCTATGTCTCTCACTCTTTTAGTTACAGCAGAGGATAGAGGGAGAGACCGACGCACAAGAGCTCTTTTCATCTTCTATATTTTCCTATGTTGTTGCTTTTCCTCGCGTGGCTGACTTTATTCCAGCTCTCCCTTCTCTGAGAAATTGTTATCCCAGTATCCAGCAATCTGCCGTGCTCCGCGTATATTCTCTCTTTTTTTGGCCGTAGGAGTTCAGGTTGTCCCCCTCTTCATCTAAAGGGTAAGTAACCTTGTCCTCGGATACCTCCCTCTCTTGTTCTTGTTCTGCCTCGCCTGCGCACGGTGGGCGGAAAAAAAATAAACAAATCAAACATCATTAACGGGGAAATATATTCTTGTGATCAACAGCTAATCACATGTATACGACGTTATTTGTTCTGTTTCGCTCCGCTCATCTTGATATGTGGTAAGAGTTGCGTGAGTAGCCCGTGTATTTTGCGAGGATGATTTGCGGACGGTAGCCCAGCCTTCCTCATCAAAGCGGAGATCAAATTGGTTTGCAACTTTGCGAAGTAAGTTTGGGAAGCGTATGTTGTGTTTTTTGCGAAGTGATTTTAAAACATGAGTTGATTTTAGATGGAAAGTCAGTTTTACTTGTATTCGTCTTCAGTGTGTTTGAAGACCCTCAGTTTGCTATTAACTCATACTGGCTTTGTCCCGTAGGCTTTAACACCTTATATTTGACTGATTTATCCACACAGAATCTATGTCGGGACAGTTACAGAGTCATCATTTCTCCTTTTTTGTGGATGTGTTGTCTTTCCTCATTGACAACACATTGGGGCATTTGTGCTACAGCGCTGTCTGTAGTGTTGGGAAAGGGACCGGCTTTGTCTGTCACAGGTTTTGATTTCGTTTGTCATTTGCAACAACATGCTTGAAGTAGTGGCCAGGTCCCACTTTTCATTTGAAAAATGTCTGTGAAACTCTTACCGTAAAAATCCCGGTGTTGCAGCGCAAGTTTAAAACCTGAACTTCACTATTTATGTTTCGTTAGAAGGCAAGAGGTTTAAAAAGACAGGGGTGAAGTGATGATCTATAGCTCGTTACTCATATAGTTGATTGAAATTGTTGAAAGGTTGTTTTTGTATGAGAGAGAGAGTGCGCATGGGCAATAAGAGACAGGTGCGCCGTCGGAAAAGACAGGTGCTGGTGACTATTTCAGAGTCATTGTTAAGGTCCTGAGGCGATCAAGTCAAGGTTTTTTCTTGGAGACGTATCACCTCCTGTCTGAACTGTTGGACATGGCTGTCGGGACTTGGGCTCGAGCCATTTATCGGGGGAGAAGGAGGGTGGTGGTGTTGGGGGGGTTATTTTAGAAGAGTAGTGTTTCTTCGTAGTGCTAAACATTTAAACCAACCTGTTCTCCTGTTAATCTGAACTTTAACTGTTTAATCTTGTCAATTTGCAAAATTACAATTTACATTTTTAGAGCACTAATACATCACTTGTCACTTGCGTGCTGCATCACCACACCGCTTCTGACAAAGCCAAAGGCAAAGTTGTGTGTGTGTGTGTGTGTGTGTCTGTGTGTGTATGTGTGTGTGTGTGTGTGTGTGTGTATGTACAGTGTGTGTATATGTCTATAGTGACAAGTAGCCTTTTTTAAAATGACTTTTCACTAGTAATTATGAAGTTAAAAATCACAAATTTTCTTCACGTTAGGACAAGGAGATATTAGATATTAGACAATGTTTTAAAATCACACTGTAGTTCAGTTTTGCATGCTGTTTGCTCTCAGTCACCACTGAACTTGAGCCTTTAAATTGGAAGTCTTTGAACAACTTCTGTCTTGTTAGATATTTGTAAAATGTAATAACAAAATCAGACCGAGATCTTAGTCATTTGACATCTTGGTTTTCAATACTGCACATTTTTGTAAAGTATAAGTACGTCTTTCAGTCACCTTTAGTACAGTGTAACATTTCAGTATATTTGCAGGCACCTTTAAATTTTAAAGTGAGGAAATAATACTGTTTTTTAAAATTATATTTCATTATTTTGTTTGAGCCTCTGTTAGTCTTAATGAGGTCTAGAATTTGTAAATAGAGAAAAATGCATTATGTTACACCACCTTTGCCTTTATGGTAATATGAAAAAAAAGCCAAATCTCTAAATTTGCTTTTTTCAGAAAGATTTGTTTTTTAAGGAGATTGAAACGTTTTTTATAATATCATTTGAGACTGGACGCTTCTGATATGCCTCCGACTAAGACACTGCCACCGCTGCTTACACAGCATTATTGATGCAGGCCTGTACTGACAAAACGTTTGGCTTTCAGAGGGGCATTAGGGTTTTTGTAAGAGCGCTTTAAGTTGCTCCTTGCCAGAGTTGACCCTTGTGACCTATTCATTTGAGCAGAATTAACTGCCCTTGCCAGATGAAAAGACAAACAAAAAACACAGAAGTGAGCTCATGCTGGCTACAAAATCAATAGGCCTATTTTGTGTTTCTTTTATGTGTCACTCTGCCCGTTGCTTAAGATATGATGGCCATATTGCTTAATGTGAACATAGGACTTGAATTTACGCAATGTATAAATGTGATTTAAAGTAAGAATATTTTGTCGAACTGACCTCACTTCCTGAATAGGATTTAGCACAGGGTCTATAATGACATGTACAATGTACTTTGCCTCCCTTTGTACACCACTTTTTTTTTTTTAAATTATCTTAACCCTAGTTTTTTATTTTTTTATTTTGTGAGTTAATAGCTCCTATGTTGGCTCACACCGCATAAACATGGAAATGAGGACAAGTACTTAAGTAATTATCATAATTTTATGCAGCTTTGTGTTCCGTGGGAACTGGTTCAGTGTCGCGCGGCATGTAACAGGGGACAGGATAAAATGTAGGACTTTGCCCTGGAATGTCGAGCAAAGGCCTAATTCTGACCCCATCTTGACTGCTCCCCTTACCCCTCTGTCATTGGTTCTTACTGCCAAAATATAATCATGGATGTCTCCTTTCTTGTAAAAACACATTAGGAGGGATTGCCTGCTGGCTTTAGGCAAAACCCTACGGTTTATGTTCATGCATGTAGGCTAATGCATTTCTCTGGCCGGAGAAGGATTTTAATTGTTTCAGTCACTCAGAAACTTTCAAGCTTTCCGTTTAATATAGATTTTGTTTTTAAATTGAAGTGGTTTAGGCCATGTATTGCTTGAGTGAGTGAGTGACTTAGATTCTGAAAATATTTTTCCTTTTGGTGAATCATGTACCTGTAATTTTGTACCCACAGGTACTCAGAGGCTTTGATCCTAGAGGACTGGCTTTGTGGGATATGGCCCAATAGCAGCAACCCGTGATGCCGGACCATGACAGCGACTCCCTCCTGAACAGACAGACCAAGCGAAGACGTGTGGACATTGGTGTTAAGAGAACCGTGGGCAGCACAGCCTCCTCCACAGCAACAACAACCACTGATAACATTGCCCGCGCCAAAGCAGCCATTTTCAGTGCCATGAACTCTCTGAGCTCCCACTCTCACCACGGATCAGACACCGACTCCATGGAGTGCTCTGTAGTGCAGCCACATGGTGGGCCTGGCGTTGTATCAGCTAGCGACAGTGAGTCCAAGTCCAATGTACTCCGAAAGCTACTGAAGCGAGCCAACTCATACGAGGACACCATGATGCCCTTCCCTGGCACCACCATTATCTCCCAGCTTCTCAAGAATAACATGGCTAAAAATGGAGGAGGACCCGAAAGGGGAGAAAGAGGGGACAGAGGTGAGAGAGGGGATGTCGGCTTTCCCGGCTCAGGGCTCTCCAATGCAAGTTCAGATGCTCCCCAGGAGGACGCCTGCAGTAACTCCTCCCAAGACAGCACCCCTCAGGAATGCTTGTCACCATTCGGCCGTCCTCCTGGCCTGGGCGCCTTTGACATTGAACGTCTCAATGATGAACACCTGCGTGCCAAGCGAGCCCGTGTAGAGAACATTATTCGTGGTATGAGCCACTCACCCAGTGTGGTCGTCCCTGTTTCCCGCCATGAGCGTGACCATGAGATGGATGGGGAACGGGAAATGGAGCTAGACTGCCCACCTCCTCAGTCTCAGCAGCAGGCCCCCAGCAGCCCACGGGGAGGTGAGGTGTGCAGCAGTAGCAGCCGAGAGAACAAGCGTAAGCAGCGTCTGCCCCAGCAGCAACAGCAGAGCTTCACCCAGCTGGTGTGCCAGAGGAAGGAACAGAAGCAGGAGGAGCGACGGCAACTGAAGCTGCAGCTGGAGGACATGCAGAAGCAGCTACGCCAGCTGCAGGAGAAGTTCTTTCAGATCTATGACTCAACTGACGACTCAGAACACAATGACCTCCACAATGACCTCCATAATGACATCGGAAATATGTCAGAGGACAGCCCAGCCAGGTCCGACACCGGTGGCGATGACCGGGGTGGAGATGACTTGCGCTCTGACAATGAGATGTCTGACCTGGACCCGGGCCATTTCCTTGACAGGGCACGGGCATTGCTTCAGGAGCAGGCTCTGCTGGCGGATGGAGAGAAGCCAAGAAGAGAAGGGCTCGGACGGAGCAAAGGACAGGGTGGTCCAGGCTCCTCTATGCATGCTGAAGGTAAACAGCTGGCAGAAACACTGAAGCAGGAACTCAATTCAGCCATGACCCAGGTTGTGGACACAGTGGTGAAGGTGTTTGCCAAGCCTCCACGTCCCACACCCCAGCAAGCCTTCCCACCACTTTCCATACCTACAGAAAGGTTTCCCACCGCTGTCAATGGAGACAACCCCAACTTCCACACCGCCAACCAGAGGCTGCAGTGCTTCGGTGATGTCATCATTCCCAATCCACTAGACTCCTTTGCTGGCATGCCCGGGATGCCAGGCTCCGCCAATGACCAAACCGAGGCACTGCCCTTAGTTGTGAGAAAGACGCCCAGTGAGCACCACCACCACCAGTCCTCAGCTGTGGGTGCCCATGGTGGTCACCATCATCCCTCCCTTCATCCCTCCTCGCTCTCTGCCTCTATGGGTTTCAGCCCCCCTTCCTTTAGACACCCCTTTCCCCTGCCTCTTGTGGGTTACCCTTTCCAGAGTCCCCTGGGTGGACCCACAGGTGGCTACCCAGGCAAGGACCGTTCCTCACCAGACTCCATGGACCTGTCCAGGGAGACCACCAGCCTGAGGACCAAGATGGCATCAGGTCACCACCTGGTGCACCACCATCGCTCTTGTTCACCAGCACACCCTGGCAGCACGGCCGAGGGACTCTCCCTGTCCCTTATCAAGTCTGAGTGCAGCGATCTCCAGGACATGGCTGACATCTCACCCTACTCAGGCAGCAATGTATCCTTTAAAATAATCTAGGTAGTGTGTGTGTGTGTGTGTGTGTGTGTGTGTGTGTGTGTGTGTGTGTGTGTGTGTGTGTGTGTGTGTGTGTGTGTGTGTGTGTGTGTGTGTGTGTGTGTTTTGAGGGGGCTGAATGGAAGTTATATGATAACATTCATATTTTACCGTATGTGGTGTTGTTCAGACTAGTTCATGCCTGTATATGCCAGGAAAAATCTGATTTCAGATGGCAGCTCCTTGTAAGCACAGGTGTGAATCTGGACCTCAAAGAGTTAAAAATCAAATCTTTGTGAGACTAAGAAACTGAGAAATTGTTGATGAATCACTTTTCCTCCCACTACTGTTCTCTCCTCCATTGTACTGCATTGTTGTATTTATTTTTATACTCATACCTCTTCCTTCTCACAGCCGTTCTTCCATCTTCAATCCTAAGTGCTTTAAAAGCTCTCTTGTCATATATCACTTACTCACGAAGATTAGGTCCCCACGACATTTACTGCCCCAATTCCTTTTTATAAAAAACGTCCTGAAAGAGCAAGGAGGGAGATAGCATCCCGAAACTTGGCTCACAATAGTGTTATATAGCCTCCCTTATAGTTTAACCCCAGTGTGCCCCAATCATGCCCTGCGGATAAAGAGGCTATCCCCTATGGGAGGCTCAAATTGAATCCCCCGGGGACTCGGGACTAATAGCTTAAACTGATACATTTAGTCCCTTCTCTGTTTCCCCCATACCTCCTTAGTCCCCTAAGTATTCAACACCCCTTAACCCTTATAAAAGTTTGATTCGTGTCACACTGGTTGTCCTTAGAAAGCTTTGTCTTCAAGTCATTAACATTCATTACATGCTAAAGAAATTAACCCTATAGATTTTTACCTGTTGTATATTAGTTAAGAGAATATGCTTATTTAATGCTTAGGATGCCTTGTTTTTGCTATTGTGCGTACCTGAGTGCAGAGCCTTTTGTGTGTGTGTGTGTGTGTGTGTGTGTGTGTGTGTGTGTGTGTGTGTGTGTGTGTGTGTGTGTGTGTGTGTGTGTGTGTGCATGTCACAAAAGGTTCGCCTGAGGACTCAGTAAAGATGTATATTTATGATTGCTTGTATTTTCTCTTGTGTTCCTCTTATCATCCATCGCTGTTGTAAAAAGCCAACAATCATTGTCGTTTCTTTTCTCTTTTTTTCATTTCATAAAGATCTGTCAACAGCCCGGGGGGCCCTTCGGCTGTTGCTTGGCAGCCAAATACTTCTTTTTTTGTTTTCCCTCCCTGCAAACCCCCCTCCTCCCTGTCTTTTCTTTGAAGCGGACGTTAACAGGTGTTTGCAGCGAGCTGTTTATCTTTCATTACCTCGCCTTGTCTTGTCTTCTGACCCAAGGGTGAACGCTTTCCAGAGATCCATAATCCTTTGCTTCTACAGGCTCCCGATGGAGGGATGAAAAGAGAAAAGGGAGAGAGAGACATACAGAGACTGAGAGAAAGTAGAAAACAATCAAACAATAACCACATATACCAGATGCTGTTGCTTTCATTGTAGCATTTATAAATTCAGGGCATTAACAGATGTACTCCCCTAAATGGAAAGAATAGGCAGAACAACGTGTCCACATGTGTTGTTGTTGGAAGGAGGATCTTTTTCATCTTTTATTCTTGATTCCCTGAGTTTATTCCACACAAAGTTTTGCATTTGCAAGATATAGTTCTGTACATTATAATTATAATTTCTATGACATTTACGAATTAGCTCTTTCCATTTGTACTCTCTGTGGGTTTATAGCGGGTTCCATTGATGTAGTTTCTTTAATATTATGTAGATTTCTTTTTTTTCTGAGCATCACAAGTCAGAGACAGCTTGTCAGACATTTTGTGAGGTGTGTTCACCAGCTCTCGGCACCGTTGTGGAGCAGATGGCTGCTATCAATTTCCTCATTTGTTCTCAATCCGACTCCAAATATTCTTGTCCTTACACCTGGAATTAGGAAGAGGAGCAGCTATTTTCCTCTCATGACTTTGGGCTTTGGGGAAGTGTTGTGAGAATGATGATGTCTTGTCAGATGTGGCAGGAGAACAGTGGGCCAGCTGGTATGAGTGCACCATCATGACAAAATAATAGCCTTACACGCCACCCCTAAGTCCAATCACAATTACATTTGCAAGCTGTGAGTGAATTGGAGATGAAAATGTCTCATCAGGAGATATGAACCTTCTTAATTGTCATCTAAGGGAGGTGATATTGTGTTCATGGCTGTTGTGGTAAAACCTTGACATCTTTGTTTTAAAATCATTTTTAATTTCAATGATAAGGGGAAAGCGATGCTAATCGTAATTGAAAAAGCAAAAACAAATTAATCTAAGTGTAAGTGCAGAGCTTTCACAGCAAACAAGTCCCACCTTGCCCTCCTGAAAAAAGAGCTCTCTATTTCTCTGTCTTGCCCTCTCTCTGTCTGAGGATCCATTGTATCCCCTTCACTTGGAGCAGATGGTGTGGTGTGGAGAGTGAAGTGCTGCTCTTTTGGCCAGGCCTGACAGAGTAACACCAGTCTGCCAGGGTTTCCCCCACAAGACCCTCGCCGCGTATACAACAAACTCTCCCTCTCTCTCACTGAATCAGACAAAGTAGACAGGGTCTTTAAGGAGCCAGCCCAGCATGGTTCAGCATTTGCTGGCTTTGCTGTGTAACCCTGAGGCCAAGGGCAATCCAATGTAGCAGCTGATGCCTTCTTCCCACTCTATAGTTAAAGCTACATCTGGACACTTGACTGATTTTAATGATCATAGCCACCCTAGTAGATCATAAATAATGTCAAGCAATGTATTCTGTCCACTGAAGTGTAAACAGTCTTCATGAAAACTTAGGGCTGTATCTTTTGTGTCATTTAAAGCCCTGTCTTGCTTCAGCTTAATGAAAACCCTTGTTGAAACAGCCTGAGGTTTTAACATGCAGCACCCCCCCCCCCCCCCCCCCCCCACCCCCCCACCCCCCCATCCCCGTTCCCTTTTCAATGTCTTATCCTCCAGATTGATATTATCAGATGCATTAAACGGCTGTTAATTCACCATGGAAATGGCTTGGGCCGTTCGGTGGCGCAGATGTGTTTCAGTCCCCTCATCACTGGCTGAGTCCAAAGCCTCAGGGCCCCTCTTCTCCTTCTCCTCCTCCTTCTTTTGCTCCTCCAAGGGTTTGGCAGCGGCAGAGAGGCTGGGGGGGTGAAGGGGAGGGGGCAGGGGTGGAGTAGAGGGAGGAGGAGGGGGGATGTAATTGAAGGTTGGAACCATGCTATCCCTCAAGGTGCCCCTACCAGCCCATTTCCATCCCCTCTGCCGTTCAATCCAGGCGATCCATTAGGAAGACAAGGCCTCTGATATGTGTTTGAATATGGCCTATGTAAGCGTGAGAAGGTTTTTTTGTATTGCTTGGTCCGGTGTTTGGGACTATCTCCTAGACCTTGTTTTGTCACTGATATGAAGCCAACATCAGACAGTCATATTCAGTCTTGGCATGTGTTGTCGCCAAGCCATTAGGCCTTCTTGCCCGTCACTGGCATTAACTGCTGTCTTTGTCTGTGATATGCAAATGTATTCTTTTTTGTTCTTCCTTTTTTTGGGTGGAGGTTAGCACAGGGTGTAGGCAAAGGCGTTTGCTTACTTTGACTGTGAAATGAGCCTCCTTATGTAAAAGCATCGGCTGTACTGCTGGCCAGCGTTTTATTTACCGTGACGCTCTTGCACCTGATACGGACGACGCTAATTGCAAGCAAATGGTTTTGCTTTGGTGCGCTTTGGTGTCTTCAAACCCCCCCCCTTCCAGCAACCCTGCATTCATGCCTGAAAGGACATTTGGTTACCCATTATCCAAGTAATGAATTCTTGCCAGACTTACTGCCAATTATTGTATTTGTGATTATATCTGTTGCTACATTTGCTTGATCTATTATAAGTTGTTTCCTTCCAAACAAATGTTAATATCCTTAATGGAAGCTATTTTAAGATACAGGAAGGTCTATCCCCGAACCATCTGAAGAAGGCTAAGCTCATGTTTTTCTACACCCGCTATCCGAGCTCTAATATGCTGAAGATGTTCTTCTCTGATGTCAAGGTGAGCCAACATGTTCATTTCTTTTACCTTACAATTTTTGCCAAAAATGTTGCCAAATATCCTCCAATATTTTCCTTTTTAATTTTGGTACACATTTTTGTGACTGTCTCTGCTTCACTATTTTTAAAGTCTACCATAATCTTTTTTAGATGGTGACTACTTTTCCTTTGTGTAAAAGGTCTAGGGATAGATAGCACTCTTCTACCATTTTTTTCTTTTCTGTCTTTTGCTACATGTCGTCCTTGTGCTTTTGATAATGCACCTGCTTTAAAAGGGGAAGTCTGATTTATTAATTTTGATGTGCCAGCTTCAGTTATCATGAACAGCGTATGCTTGTCTGTCTTGAAATGAGGCCCTAAGTTATGGTTTTATGCAAAAGATGAAAGAAGAGGAAGTTGAATGGGTTTACATGAGGGAGCTGGAGAGCCTATGAGTATTCTAAAGATAAAGAGCGGAATGAGTAATGGAGGGGTGGAAAGGGCAGAGAGGAGGATGGAGCCTAGAGACAGAGGAGTGGTTATCTGAGCAGGTGTGGGGAGGATGGTTTTATAGAGGGAGGGGAGAGGAGAAAGTCGGTTTAGGGGAACATGGCAAGGATGAGCATTAGCTCCACTGGGAGTTTAATGAAGTAAATTTGGAAAACAAAGCACAATATGTACGCTGCACAAAAAAACAAGAACAACAACACAATGGCCGTTGTAGTGTGTACGACCGAGTTTTTTGGTGGTGTTTTTGTTTTGCGTGTGTGCCCCTCACGGACCATACGGAGGGGTAAACACTGTGACAGATCCAGGCCATCTTATTCAAATCAGAAGATAAAGGTTCCCTTTTCTCCCAGCTGCCCTCTCTTGGATGCCATCACTAGCAACAACGACTCATGGGTCACGTGACGAGCTCTTAGCACATCATTGGTTAGGATGGAAAGGGAGCACATGTTGGCAAAGTGAGGAGGCACCTGTAAATGGTGTTTCTTTAAAAAACTACTCTGATATTACAGCGTCTCAAACATTTTATATTGTTTTATATGTTCTGCTGTTGAACAATTATTACTTCTAAAGGTTTGAATCACTTAGTTTCACTGACTAATTATTCCTAAGGAGGCCTCATGAATGGCCTCATCAGATACTTAAACAAGGTCAAGATAGTTAAGGGGATTATGAGTCACATTGGTTTGTTTTTGTTTTCAGTAGAGGACAATGGACTCAAGCTGTAAATTTGCAGACATGTATGGGAATGAGACTGACTATCTAATTAGATGCAGCCAGGGTAGCCTCTTAGCGAGTGGCTGTCCTCAGACAAAAGTCTTAAAGGCTAATCAGGTCTTGACTAATCAGGTCTTGACTGTCAAGAACCTAATGAATGTGGGAAGTGGGTTGCGCTAACAACTGCGGGACGCTGTAGCTGTTGTTCCCCTTAATTAAGCTCCTTTTAAGACGATTGTGTTTATATTATATTTTTGACTTTTGAAATGTTTTGACAGATGTATCATAATACCATTGATGGGGTTGCTAATGAATGCCTATAGTATCATCTCAGTAGATTTAAGAAATCTCATTATTATTGCAGACATTAAGTCGATGCATGGTGAATAATTATAACAGATTAATGGACAGATTAGATAAAGATACTCAGTCAATTCATAAAGTCAGCTAAAGTTCTTGCCTTTGTAAACAGATTCAGTGTTGATGTATAGTGTACTGTATGTTAATTATAGCCAGTTTGGTCATTTATATGGTGTAGATATATATATTTTCCTTTCATTTCAAGCAAACAGCCTGACACATATACCCTGCTTTCTTTGTCTATCACTCTGTCACTGTTTTAGCTACGAGCCTCAGTATTTGGGCCAGTCATGTGCTGTAGAGTAACGGAGGTCAGGAGGGTTTTCCCTTTTCTATATGTCATTCCTTCTCTTTTCTTTTTTTCGCTGATGGTGTGGCATGGTATGTGTGCCTCGGCGGGGCCGGGGAGAAAGAAAAGCCAGCCGCTGGATTTGAGTCGCCGCAGTAACAAAAGCCCGCTTTCCAGGGCCGCTTTTTGTGTGCAGTCAGCCAATAGGCAGCCGGAGATTATCTCCCACAATTCACCCCTGCGAAAACAGGAAACGTTGGAAAGCCCTGATGACTGTGAAGGGGCTTACGAGAGAGGGAGGGAGAAAGAGAGAGAGAGAGAGAGGGAGGCCCGTACAGGCTTCTCTGTCTTTCTGCTCTCCTCTCCGGTTGTTCTGGATGTAGCTTAGCACTCTGAGGTCATCTGTGTGCTTTCTGCTCCATTGTTGACCACTATGTCAGAGAAAGTGTTGGCCAGAGACACACTTTGGCTTTGCATTTAAATGCCTTTCAGTTTTTATCCAGACAAACCAAAAGACAAAACTGTAAAACGAATTTATTCAGCATATTAATATATTAGCTGATGTGTGCAGTCAAAGCTGAACTAAATATTTCTGGCAAGTGACTAATATAGTTTAGACCAAGAATACTTGAGTGTTTTCCTATTCTGGACTTAAGTATGCATCTGTGCATGAGCAGAACATGTGCGAGTGTGTGTGTGTCACTTTCTATATCTTGTGCTGTTAGCACTAAGCGCTGACCTTTCACAGGCTCTTGAGTGTGAGTGTGAGAAACACGCTCTTGCTGTCTCTCTCTCATCTGCCTCTCAGCCAGGCACACACACACACACACACACACACACACACACACACACACACACACGCACACACACACACACACACCAAACACACACACAAGTATACACATTTACATGCTCACGCGGTGTGTCAACCAAACGAGCACACACACACTCTTACACACACATTTTCCTCGCTGCATCTCATGTCTGTGCTGGCTGACCCCTGCCAACTCTGATTAAGGAGCTGCAGTGATGTGCTCCTTTGAACCGATTCCCTCCTTTTACACTGAACACTCTTGTCCTTAGCCACTATCAGGGGGTCTGTATTCCCCACCAGCAACTTAATGAACCAAGACTGCTGGAAGCTGCGGGGGGACTTGCCAAATTTGAGTCCCTGAGTGTGTGGAGTGAAATTGATGCGGATATAATGGAATTAGTACATGTATGCGTACGAACAGTAAATATTGTCTCTTTTGTGTGCTCTGTGCTGTGATTGAGCCACAGTTCAGTTCAGCTGCACAGACTCTAATGCATCTTCTCCCGAGCTGACGTTTTAATAAAGTAATCCTTGTCCAAAGTGACAAATCTATCCGTCACTCTGCTGTGACACCAAAGGTCTCCGGAATGAGCAATGGTAACTCTTTCGCAGACTTTAATCTCAGTATGTAATGCTCCGCCTTGCACATGTGCAGATGCGTGTGCGCACACATACTCAGGTAGATGGACAGCAATTCCCTAATGTCTCAGATTCACACCCTGTAAGACTTGTTCTAATCTTAAATCTGGGCAAAGGTTTAAATGGCTGTAACTGGAAATGATGTTTTTGTGCTCTGTCACACTCCAACTGTCTGCTACATTGTGTGTGTTTAAGAATAGCCCCGTGCAGCCGATGTATTTGTAAGTGTCAGTAGTTTGTTTGTTTGACGCTCCGATGTCACGACCCCAGCTTGCTGACTGCTCACGTTCCGACCCTCTGCCCCCACCCACTGCAAAACGCCATTGTCTGACGGCGCTGACCTGCACCCGTCCTCCTCTCCTCCCTGCCCCCCCTCATTTCCCCGTTTATGCTCACCCTGCACTTTAGGACAGCCACCATGCTACCCCTCCTCTCCCCGTGCACACACACCCTCCCAAACCCCTGCCAAACAATGTCAAGCGGACTTATTCTTTTGCACTCCGCCATTATGTCATCTGCTGATCATTCCAGAAAGGCGCGGCCTTCTCCTTTAGCCCTGTCCCACCTTGGTCCAACTATTCACCCTCCTCTGATTCATCAACTTTTGTGCCCGTCTTTCTGCTTCTATTGCCTTGCCCTCCCATCTTCTTGTGCTTGCTTGCGTGTGGTGTGTGTTTGGCCATCCCAGATCGCGAAGAGTGTGTGTGCATGTTTGTGTGTGTCTGTGTTTTGTCGAACAATAGCCAGAGCCTAATCTCCATGTCAAAACCGCTCTGCCTCCCCAGCGAGCAGTCCGCTCAGCGTTTAGTAGCGTTTTGTCCCCCCATTCTTCCAGCACCACAAAAAGAGCAGAGGGGAGGGAGGAGTGAAGGCCTATGTGTGTGTGTCTTTGTGTGTATGTGCGTGTGTGTGTGTGTGTGTGTGTGTGTGTGTGTGTGTGTGTGTGTGTGTGTGTGTGTGTGTGTGTGTGTGTGTGTGTGTGTGTGTGTGTGTGTGTGGACTAAGGGTGTGGATGATGGTTGGGGGATACCAAGCTTTCAGAGGCCAGAATTTTGAAGGCAAGTAAGATGTAATTTAGAGAGGTCACTAAGGAAGGAAGTGAAAGTGTTCAATCTGAGAGTGAAGCTTTTGGTTCAGAGCATTTTAGGGTAACTTGACTTGGCGGCTATCCTGAGCCCCTGAGGTCCTTATCTAGCATTTGGATGTTTAGACAGTGTGTTTTCACTGCTGAGACCAGGCGGAAAAAGAGCCGGGACCAGCTGAGGCTCTTAATAGGTTTACTTCGCCCTATTGAATCCAGCCGAGCGGCACAGATCAGATAGCCACAGCCTCCTCAACAGAGCTTATCTTCTCTGTCTTTCTCTCTCTCCCTTTCCCTCGCTCTCTCTTATTTTTTGCTATTTTTCTTCTCCTTTCTTCCTGCCTGGGAGGTGCGGAGAGGGGAGGAGAATCAGGGTGTAATTGGTGAACGGGGTTAAGTACATGTTTGAGCCCCCTGCGGGCCAGGGCGCTTCAGATGATGACTTAATCGTTTTTCTGGTCAATTATGTGTTTGCGGTCTCGCCCCCCCCCCCCTCTCTCTCTCTCCTCCACCTCTCCCTCCACTCTCAGGGTTATGATAGGGGGGAGGTCTGCTCCCAGTGGGGAAGATGAACCACACACACTCTCAGTCTCACATACATACACACACACACTCTCCCCCTCCTTGCTCGCTGTCTTACTTAATGTCTCTATTATCTTCCCTCACTCCACGACCTGTGTTCTCTCTTGCTCTCGTCTTTTATCTCTCTCTCTCGGTTTCTTCGCACTCTTTTAAGTTATTGCCTCATTTCTCGACTCCCTGATGTGAAATGACACACTGTCATCCTGTTGTCTTCTGTCTCATAATCAAATATAATGGCTTAATAAGGTTTAGACATGCTAGTCTTCTTCTACTTTTTTTTGTAATTACAGACAACATTTATTTCCACTCAAAAAGTCTTTGGATTTTGAGTGCTATTTGAAGATAAAAGCACACAGATTTCTTTAAACACCCTAAATAGCACTAACTCCCCCTCATCTTTTATTCCAGTTTAACCGCTGCATAACCTCCCAGCTGATCAAATGGTTCAGCAACTTCAGGGAGTTCTACTACATCCAGATGGAGAAGTTTGCCCGCCAGTCCATCAACGACGGCACCACTGGAGCCGAGGAGCTGACTGTCAGCCGCGACTGCGAGCTCTTCCGAGCCCTCAACATGCACTACAACAAGGCCAATGACTTTGAGGTAAACACCAACACATTTCAGCGATTGAACAAATCATGAGAGCTGGACGTGCTAAGGAGCTAAGAGCGAATGCGGCCCATATAAAAATAAAAAAAAATGTTGTATTTCACCTGATACCTTCTGATGCACACGGGTAGTGTGACACCATCTCACTGTGTCCTCTCTGACACCTCCTCACTGTTCTCAGCACTGTGTCTCTTATACATCCTGCTACAGTCAGTACACTGTACTATAATGTATAGGGTGGAATAAAATTTTTCTAAAGGCTCCGGTCATTCAAATATGTCAGGAACTTACACAGAATGAGGAAGAAACCTTAGTGACACCTTGCTCTTTTTGTCTCTTCCTCACAGTCAATTTCCCCTCAGTGATTCTTAGTCTGTGTGTGCGTGTGTGTGTGTGGAGGGGGGGGGGGGGGGGTGGTTGAGAAAGTTAAACCCATTCTACTTCCCCGTCCGCATTTTCCTCTCATCTGTGGTGAGATGTTTATGTGTTGTGTGGGACTGTCTTCCCGTATATTGTAATCATAAATTCTCGGCAGGCAACTTCACCTTTAATATGTTTCATTAGTCACACTTCTCCTTTTGCCACCTTCATGTGTGTTCTCAGATGTGTGTGTGTGTTTGTGAAACATTTCAGGATCACCAGCACTCTCTCAATGTCAGCTGACAATAGACCTTTAAAAGGCTTGTGTTAAGAAGGACCTAGAGTGATCTGGGTTTGTGTGTGTGTGTGTGTGTGTGTGTGTGTGTGTGTGTGTGTGTGTGTGTGTGTGTGTGTGTGTATTTGTTAGAGAGATCGAGTCTATGTGAGAGTGTGCATGTGTGTGAGTGTTTTGTTGTTGCTGCATTTCCCAGTGTCCTGCTCACCTCGAAGGGTACAGCCGTCCCTTGGACCGGCCTGGCATGCTGGCAAAGCACTTCTCCAGTGTGTGTGTGTGTGTGTGTCACTTTGAGGGGGGAAAAAATCTCACTGTTATCAAGGTTAAGCGTCCTACTGTTTTAGTGAGAGGAAGGGGAGAGAAAGAGGGGGAGAGGGGGAAGAGGGAGATGGATAGATAGGGGATAGAGGGTGAGAGCTCGGAGACAAAGGAGAAAACGATGAAGGGAGGAGGGAAAAAAGGGAATCGAGGGGGGAATGGAAAGGGGAGAAAAAAGGGCAGAAGGAGAGAGGGGGGAAAAGAGAGATGACGTGCAGGAGAGAAGTGCCCTTGTGAGCAGTGGGAGTTTTGCAGCGCTCACATTTAAAGTGCTTCACTCTCTTTCTCTCAGTTTCCATCTATATCTCTCTCTCTCTCTCTCTCTGTCCGTTATTTGTCCACTGGGGCTCTTCTGTGTGCACCCAAACACACTCTCACACACACACACACACTTCTCCACATCCATCTTCAACCCTCTTAAGGGAGGCTTTGAAAGACTCTGGCAGGCAGAGGCACTTGTATATGAGGTCTCAATAAGCCCAGAGTCCATCAGAGTAACGCACAAAGAAAAATGACATGATTTCTTGTATTCAGCGGCTCGTGACTGGTGCAGGAATTATTTCTTTAATCAAGAATAGAGTGACCTTTCACCTACAACCTGCGCTGACATTTTACATTTAGCAACTCATTTTGAGTGACCTTAAACGGGCGCAGAAAAGTTTTTGATTTTGCAACACCAACAGTTAAAGCTTACCACAGTATTCAGTCATTTAGGTTCCTTTTTTCCTGATACTGGAATCAGAGCTTGTCCTACATTTCCATATCAAATTATGCTCTGCTTATGGTAAACCACCTGACACCCACAACAGGAAGTGGAAGTGCCTTTTGGTAAATAATGTCCTAAAAACATACAGCTTCACAAATTCATCATTAGCTGGAATAGCAGCAAACTTCATATTAGGTTTAACTTTGTATGTACCTTAATAATAAGTACATGTTTTAACAACATGATGCTTTAGTTGCAGCACAATATGACTGTATTCTCCTTTTTAAAGACGAAAAAAAAAAAAGTTTGTTAGATAGGTTTGTGTTACTCTTATAAGCCCAGGCAGGGTGACCTATCACCTCACAAGGGAGAAACTCCAAAAAAAAAAAAAAAAAAGTTTGCACACAGCAACCGACAAAACCCCCTTAACTGCCTTAACTGACCTCAGCAACTAATCTCTTCCCCTTGCATCTTTCTGAAGCATAAATTTCCCATCACACCTCAGACAAGACTATCATTCTTCTCCTGGCACCAGGAAGCTACTGTTGAAACAGGCTTAAGGGGAACAGTCTATTTGCATACATAAATGTGGAAATTTGCAAGAAGACAGACAGAGAGGAAAAGAGTGAGAGAGGGCAGGTGAATAAGTCTTCTGTTGGCCGAGGAGCTGCCGTGGGGGAACGAGGGTGGAGGAGGGAGGGAAGGTGTTTTGCATATTAAGGTTTTTTTTGCTGGGCAGGTGTCTGAGAGATACAGGAGCTGATTAGAGTTTAGCACAAGGAAAATTTGCCCAGCCATGCAAATTCTAACCCCCCTGACAAACCAACCGCCTTGGTGAGCACGAAGACTCTGTGTGTAAGTGTTTGTGTGTGGCTTTTGGTATGTGTGTGTGTGTGTGGGTGTTATTTGTGTGTGTGTGTGTGTGTGTGTGTGTGTGTGTTGTGTGTGTGTGTGTGTGTGTGTGTGTGTGTGTGTGTGTGTGTGTGTGTGTGTGTGTGTGTGTGTGTGTGTGTGTGTGTGTGTGTCTGTGTGAGTTTGTGAGTGCGGGTGCGTGGGTTGTGTGTTTTTTGCTGTTTGATGTTTGTGTGTATTATATATGTGCATGGACACATTTGTTATGTGTTTCCGTCTTCTGTGTGTGCGTGTATTTGTGTGTGTGTGTGTGTGTGTGTGTGTGTGTGTGTGTGTGTGTGTGTGTGTGTGTGTGTGTGTGTGTGTGTGTGTGTGTGTGTGAGTCATAGAGGTAATGTGGAGATGGAAATGTACTGGATGTGTATCAGGATGCCCCTAAGGCCCTTTTCTGTGGATCTCTCCCCTTTCTCCTCCACCTCCTCCTCCTCCTCCTCCTCCTCCTCTTCCTCCCCTACCTGCCTGCACCACCACTTGAAACAGGAGCCTACGCAGATTCAGCAAGCGCGTGCACACACACACACACACACACACACACACACACACACTGAGTTTTCCCTTTGCCAGATTCTGCATCATCAAAGTTCCATCCACCTTGGTGGCGTCTTTGGAATGAATATGTCCTCTGTTTCAGTAATCACACACACACACGTAGACACACACACACGTCTGTGGCCTTTCTTGTTTGATGCTAATCTGCTCTGTCACTGTGCTGGCCTAATACGCTCCCCATCTCCCTCCCAGCTCCTCTTTTGTCGCGATTGTTTCCCCCTTTTCCTTTCATATCCCTCCTCCCTCACTCCCTCTCGTCGTTCTCTCTTCCTTCTGTTGCCTCTCTCCTTTCATTCTTTCATCCTCCTCTTTTGCATGTCTTCCGTTATCCCCCCCCCCTCTCTCTCTCTCTCCTCCTCCTCCTCTCCCTCGCTTTTTACCCCCATTAGGAAGTTTTAATGGCATAATTGTCACATTCCTTCTGGCACAATGAACACCAGCGGTAATTAAAGAGCTTGCCGTTAATTACCTAGACCCCAGCTCTACTTTCCTCTTTTCTCAGCCCCCCTCCTGATCCCCTCTCTTCTTTTCTTTCTTCTCCGCTTCTCATTCGCTCTGTCCATCACCATCAAAGTCTTCCGAAACACACCCGGCTTCCCAAAGCCTTGACTTTGAGCAGGCAGCGCTTTCATGTGAGAACTCAAGTGAAAACTCTCACTTAGCGTCCTTTTCTTTTTACTCCACAGCCCCCTCTGTCTGTCTTTGAACCCCCAATGACAACACACATCATCTTTCATAAGACAGGAATGTGTGTGACCTGGAAATGGGTTAAAGGGAGAACTGCAGAGTGAGAGAGAGAGAGGTGGGGTCTGATAAAGAGGCAGTTTTATGATGGCTCTGGGAAACTCTCAGATTTCCATAAGACAGACTAGGCCAAGTTTCCTCTGTCAGTGACCACTCCTCCCACAGAGGACACACACCCAAGCACACACTCATCCATACACACAACTCGGCATTTAAAAGAGGAAGCCCCTATGAACTCTATGTGAGAGGGAGGTACCAGCGAAAGCGGTGAGAAGCCTTCGTCCGCACACACACACACACACACACACACACACACACACACACACACACACATGCAGGTATCGTGTGTCCTCCCTTATCAGCTGCTCTTTCTCCTATTGGAAAAATGTCTCACTTCTTTTGTCCCTCTTCATCTTTTGTTTGCCATCCATCTGTCATCATTGTATTTGAATTGATAACGCCCCTCCGTGGATACCCAATTATCAGCTGTGTTTTTATTTTTGTTTTCACCACAACAATGACAGAAAACTTTTGTAAAGTTCGACTTTTCCGCTCCCGAGTTTACTTACTTGGCCTTCCCCCTCCCTCTCAAGCGTCCTCGGCCTTTTCCCTCTATTAACTTGTTTCCTCCCTCTTTCTTTTCTGCTTTTCCTGCCACTGTCTTTCCGTCTCCCTCCTTCCTGCTCTCTCTCTCTCTCTCTCTCTGCGTCTCTCCTGCTCTCCATCCATTACAAGAGCCACAGAGAGCTGAGAGCAGATGCTGTCTGTCCAACTGCCTTGCCCCATATCATTGTGTGCTTCACCTCTCCTTCCCCCCTCTATCCCTCGTTCCTCCTCTTCACTTCCCTCTCGGGGCTCCATTTATTCTCCACCCAGAGAGGCTAATGTCTGTTTTCTCCTCCTCCTCCTGCTTTTCCCCTCCCTATCTTGCACTCCTTCATTCCTGTTCTTTTTTGGGTTTCTCACCACGTAGGGCATGGTGTGTTTGTGTGTGTGTGTGTGTGTGTGTGTGTCGGGAATGGGGGGTTGGGGTGCCTTTGACCGGGGCTTGACCTCAGGGAGTTTGAGGTGAAAAGGTCACAGCCGTTGCACTGGATGCACAGGGACAGATAGACATACAGATGCAAATGTAAACATGCATAAACATACACAAGTACATAAATGCACACAGGTGTGGTGCTCTCAGCAAAAGGCTCTAGGCTTGTCTTTGAAGAGCGATTGAAGACAAAATAAAGGTAGAACACAGAGAGAGAGAGATGAAAAGCTGGCGGTATAGATTTAGGTTCAGAGCTGCCAAAAATACAATTTGCCAGTGGGTTTATGTTAGCAACACACACACACACACACACACACACACACACACACACACACACACACACACACACACACACAAACACACACACCTCCTTTTACCTGCTTTCTCCCCCTTGTACTTACAGTATCTCATCATTCCTCTGGTCTCTCTAATCCATTGAGAAAAGGTCTTAGAGCATTGAACTCCCCTTCATTTATCATGCATGCATATTACAGCTGTACAGCACGCTGTCATATGCAGCAATAAATAATATGTACAAGTATTTGCTGTCCTTGTATACACACATACACGCACCTGTTCATCCCAACAGAGCCACACCACCTTCATTTTCTACAGAGATGAGACAGTATAGAAAAGGCTCATTGTAAAAGCAGTGATAATGACCTGAGGAGAGAGAGCCTCATACATGTCATTTTAAATGTAAACTACACCTCAGATTTGATAAGTAATAAAGATGGAATTCAATAAGAAAATACGTCAGTCTCAGATTCAAACATGTCTCAACACTGTAGTCATGTGTATGTTAGAATGAATAACTAAGAGATGCTGATTGGCTTAAAGTGTCAGTTAACATGAATGACAAAAAAAATGATATCTGGTTTTAATACAATAGAAGTGGCTCAATTTTTTTGTGGTGTCCAAAACCTTGGAAAATGACATTTAAAAATTCATCAGCAACATGTCTCTTGAGAAACGGTGTCCTTGTTTCTCCAGATAAACAACCGAACAAGCAAACAGTGAAACTTTGAACAGTTTTTATTGGAACAACTTTTTACTGAAGAAATAGTCCCCGTGAAAACTACAGACTGACTTTCTGTTGATTTTCTGTGACAAAACTTGGGCTAATAAAACCAAAACCATCTGCAGGGTAAGATATCACTACAAGTAAGAGAGAAAAATGATTATTTTAGTGGTGAACCAACCCTTTAAAGAGACTGGCAATAATATGAGTGAGTTTGCTATATTCAGTCAATCTTTAAAGAAATATACTTCCCAACAAATCTTCAGATATTACCCTGGGCCTACTCACCGCCATGAGTGTAATTTGCAAGTTGTCTTATGGCTTTTTAATTCTCTTAGCGAGAGGAGTTAGGGGAAGAATAGAAAGCAGGATCATCTGCTTCTCAGTGAATAGCCAGGGGCTATTGAGGGCCCCCGTTTGACGTAGCCTGACAGGTCTTTTCTTCACCATGTGGTGTGTGTGTGCACGCGCATATGTGTGTGTATGTGAGAATAAGCCACTTTATTCTGCGCGCTGATTAAATGACCAGAGCTGTGTGTAGAGCCTGGGGCGCCAGGGGTAGCAAAGAATCACTTAAACATAAAGAACTACATGATCCCCTCCTTTTCTCACCTGCTCACACATACACACACACATACACACACACACACACACACACACACAAATATATCCTCTCACTGCGCTCGACAACACTTGATTCTCCCTCCTCCCTGCTTTTCCATCACTACCCCCCCCTTCATCCTCCTCCCTCCTTCTCCCCTCTACTCCCTCCTTCTCCCCTCTCCTCCCTCCTTCTTCCCCTCCTCCTTCTGTCCCTGGTCACCTTGTGAGGGGCAGCCTGCTCTGTGGCACAGCTGCTGATTATGTCATTATTTCTGGACCATTTTGGTCTCCCTCCGTGTGTCTGTGTGTGTGTGTTTGTGTGTCTGTGTGTGTGCGTGTGTGCGTGTGTGCGTGTGTGTGTGTGTGTCTATGTGTGCGTCTGTGTGAGACTAATGAAGCATGGCAGAGGGACTCATGCCAAAATGACCAGGGCGTGCTTCAGAGCTGCAGATGTGTCAAAGCATATACACACACAAACACACACACTTCCCCTTTCCCCTGCTGATGCCAAACTCTCCCTCCTTCAATCCAATCAGCAGTTTTGTATTTTTCTTTCTTCTCTTGCCATCTTGTTTTCTCACTTACCCGTCCTTCCTATCTCCTTCTATCCATCCATCCTCCCTCCTTCGCCACAGCTACTTGCTCTCCATCCTTTATTGTTTGCCCGTCCACCCACACCCTCCTTCCTCCTACCCTTCTATTCTTCCTCTCCCTCCCTCCCTCTGTTCTCCTCCTCTCCAGATGTCCTTTTCCTATCTTGCAGACTCCCTTGCTCCTTTCTTTCCCTTCTGCCTCCTGCTCTCTTGGTCTCCCTGAGCCGAGCTGACTTCCTGACCTCCAGAGGCCCCATTACACTACTCCATGACCCCCCCTCTTTTAGATCGCTTTCTCTCAGTCTGTGTCCCTCTATCCAAGCTCAGACAATGAATTTTTAAGTCTCTGAACAAGGGCTTGAACTGTGATTTTTGGGTTCCCCTGCTGTTTGCAATTCTTCTGTGTACAGATTATTTTTATGTCTGTTGTCTGTGATTCTGGCTCAGCTTTAAATAAAGCCAGGACCCACGCCACAACCCTCTATTTCTATAAACCAAAGGGGAGGAAAGAGATGTCAGAAGAGGCCCCCGACATGATATGAATTCACAGCCTGTGTGTGTATGTTAGGGTGGGGGTTTGAGGCAAGGAAGTGTAGAGGGAGGAGCAAGGAAGATGGGATAGGAGAGCGACTCCATCAACATCTTTGACCCTGTCCTGTCCTTGACTCCCTAGCGGAGGTGCACCTTGAGAAGAGCCCATGTGACGCTAACGCTAACGCTCACACTCTCATACACACACCAGACAGCAACTCACACACACACACACACATACACATACATGTATACACGGCAAACCCTCAAGGCTTCATGTTCTCAAGGCTATCAGTGGAGTGAGGGTGGCTGGTGTTTGCTCAGCTTTGGGGCCTGTTTCCCGTCCCAGCAGTCTCTGAAGCACCGTTAGAAACTTAATGAATGAGAGATTTGAAGAACTGAGGAGAATCTAGGAGAAGTGTAAGGTTGTGAAAGCGAAGAAAGTGGAATAAAAAGGATCCACTACAACTCTGGCCTTTCTTTTCCTCATTAGTTGGTTGGACTCTTCAGCCATGGCACAGTCTTATCAGTGGGAGAGGGGGTTGAGGTAGGAAGAAGGGGGACATGGGTTGTGTTTGCCTAAAGTGACAGTGTGGGCCAAGGGCTTATCAAGGCCTTTGTAGATTATTGATCGGAGCAGATACGTGAGGCACCAGGGCCTATGTGTGTTTGTGAGAGAGTGTGTGTTCGAGGTTCGGAAAGCTCTGGCTTGACTCACTGAAATGTCACCGGCCAACTCAACTTCAGTTTCAACTCTTGTTTTTAAATGTGAGTTTCACTGAGAGCAGAAGTGAGACTCATCTTAAGATACAGTCACTTTAAAGATACATATTACACATCAACGCCAGATGACCCCACACAGATTCAGCGTACTACAAAATCTATAAATTCCCTGTCACACACACACATTTACAGTGGCTGAAAAACCATGGGAAGTGTTGATGTTCCCAGGCAGAGTTGGGGTTAGGAATTAACCTGGCTGGCAGTGGGGGCTCATGTTGTGTCCCTGCATTTCATCCTTCAAGGCTACAGCTCACTAGCACACACACTCAATTACACACACATACACGCACAGCGTTATCTTCCAGGGTCTCGTCTTGTTTGGCCAACGCTGTGCAAATAGAAGGTGCAATACATCTCCTGACAGTTCCCAAAAGCAAGGGGGGGAAACACGTTGGCCAAACAAACAGCCAACCCTGAGTCACCGAGAGAGAAGAGATTTCTCAGGCTTTGCCGAAACACATGTAAAGACACACACACTTGCACACAGCGTGTGTGTGTGTGTAACAGTAGCCTTTATTTGAGGGCTTGGGCCTCTGGCTACCTTTTTAAACGTTTGTCTAAGCAGTCTTAAGACAGGGGCCGCTGCTGGAGTGAATAGCTCCCAGCAAGCCGTCCACAGGCTCCTATTGTCCTCCGTCATATTTTATTATCTCATCAAAAAGCAGGAAATCCGATTCCCTCTCTCTGAAAAAGAGCTTATCCTTCTGTCTCAAAGCAACCTGTCACAAGAGAGGGAGATGGAGAGAGGTGGAGAGAATGGGGGAGAGAGTTGTGAGAGAGAGGGGGGAGTCAGTGAATGAGAGTGATTAACTGCCTCATCGCTGTCTCTTGTCAGAGAACTCCCTCTTTCTTTCTTGATATTTAAACAACACAATGCAAAGGTTATGAGCATATACACGTAGAGACCAGCTTTATACCTTATCTTCTTTTTTTTTGATCAATCACCTCTGCTCGTTCTTTTCTCCCTTCCTCTCTCTCATTCTCTCCTTCCTCTCTTCATATTGTGTTACACAGGGGAAGAGCTACAACAATATCTCTTTTCATGAAAGCTTTTGTTTTTTTGGACCCCCTGCCACACACACACACACACACACACACACACACCTTCCATCCTTTCTGTCTTTCTCGTAGCCTCGCTCCTTCTGTCACTGTAAAATCACTTGTTTTCCACAGTGCCGTAAGACTTTATCAGCAGAAAGTTGTGTACAGCTGTATGTGTGTGTGACACATGAAGACGTCAGCCTCAACCATGATAGTTTTCTTATACTTCCTGCCACGCATCCCTTAACCATGACCGAGCAGGCTTGCGTTGTCATCTTCAAATATTTCCTTGCACACGCGAAAGAAATCCTGAATTTTCAGATGCATCCATTCCAGATACCGTTTTTCGAAAATATTTTCATGTGAGAAAAATACAGGTAAAAAGTGGCTAAAGGCTAAAATGGAGATTTTTTTTAAAAGTCAAAAAATTCAACCTGCTTAGTGTGGACGCATAGTCAATCACCTCATTTGCCTTTTCCAGGCGTCACTCCTCACACACACACCCATCCCTCCCTCTCTACCATTTTTCGGCCTCCTCCTTCCCTCTCTCCTCCCCTCTTTGTACATCTGTCCTTTAATTTTGGGCTCTGCTGAGAAGTTGTTAAAAGCCCTATGAAATATGTATGAAGGATTGTGAGCCACGCGATTGGCCCCATTTACCGGACAGCAGAGCAAATGAACGGCCACACTGGATAATCCCCCACAATGCCTCTGGAACAAAGGCCCAACAGCTGACCCTAGAGAGAGAGAGAGAGTGAGAGAGAGAGAGAGAGAGAGAGAGAGAGAGAGAGAGAGAGAGAGAGAGATGAAGAGAGGGGAGTGTGTGTGTATGTGTGTGTGGGGCAGGGGGGGGACAAGGGAGGGGTTGCAAACATTTAAGGCTCACTGCTGGTCAGGAGGCTGTTCGCTCACATACACAACTCACACGTACTTCACAAAACAAAGGCTGACGGGACAGGAATAACTCCCTCTGTTCTGTCGCTGCGCTCTCTCTCCTTAGACTCTTCTCAGCCCCTCCTTCTCTCGCCATCTCTCTCTCTCCCTCCCTCCCATTCTCCCTCTCTCGCTCTCTCAGTCAAGAGGATCTGAAATACCAATACCCTTTTCTCCTTGACATTGCGTTCTCCTTGCAGTCAGCGTTTTGCTGTCCTTTTATAGTCAAAACGTCAGGAGAAATTCCATGCAGGAATATTCTTAGTAATGCGGCACTCCCTGCGTCTAACGGCCACGGCGCTTCGCTGCACTGGCCCGTTAGCCAGGTCTTTTGGGAAAAGTGTGTGCATGCACGTATACACACATACCACTCATACACAAAGTTGCCCTCGCACTGGGGTCATTGTGCCAGTATTCTAGAGACGACAGCAGCCAAAACAATGAATTATACCCACTTCTATCCCACTCGAGGGGAATTCAATATTTGGGGAATTGGGTTAGCTTGTGTTTATTCTCTCTCTCTCTCTCTCTCTCGCTGTTGAACACACACATGCACACACAAACGCGTAGAGCGCACAAGCTCCTTATTCACGACTCACCTTTTCACTCGAGCAGTGGACAGAGATATGCACACACGCTCATACACCAGACACACGGGCATCTTAGCCTCCATTCATCACCCTGAGGGGGGTGGGTGACTCTCCCATGTGTGCATATGTGTGTGAGAACAGGCATGCCTGTGTGTGTGTGTGTGTGTGTGTGTGTGTGTGTGTGTGTGTGTGTGTGTGTGTGTGTGTGTGTGTGTGTGTGTGTGTGTGTGTGTGTGTGTGTGTGTGTTTGTTCCAGTGGCCACTAACCTTGCTGTGTCCTGACACTCCTGATGAGTATCTGCAGGACACTGGAGGAGAGGAGAGGAGCGGAGTGGCACTGTCAGGCATTTGAGCAAGCTGCTGCTGCTGTATATGTGTGCATGTGTGTGCGAAGGTGTGTGTTTGTGTACGTGTGTGTGTGTGCGAGCATCAAGGGAGGCGGGCAGGGAGACAGTCAGCATTATCCAAGCAGGTGACCCCTGAAGGCTGCGTCGCCCTGGAGCTTTGAGTCGAGGAAAGAGACTCAGCCAAATACACCGAGGTAGCTTGTGTGTGTGTGTGTAGCAAGCATTATGTAGAGCTCTGCCACAGTACAGGATGTGTCATCTCCTTGGCACAAGGAGGTGTGTGCGCTGGTGTGTGTGCTCACGCCTGTATGAGCACGCGCGCGTGTGTGACAGAGTGTTGGCTTGGGGGAAGGTGTCACAGATCTTTGCCAGACTAATCATCTCCATGGTGTCGGTGAGTGCTGCTGTCAGGGACACTAAAGAGGCGGCGTGTCTCCCCGTTCCCAAAGCATTTAGTACTTCCTCTTTCGCCAGCACCTCTCCACCGCTCTTCACTCGGCTCTGCTGTCTTGTTTGGTCACAGATTTACAGTAGGAATCATAAAGATGTCACGCTCACCGTGTTACGGGGAGGGAAGTGGGAGGTGTGAGAAACCTGAGAATTCGCAAGAAGTGACTTTTCTCAGGCCGATGCCTCAATTGGCTTTTAAGGAAGTAGATACTCAAGAGACGGGAGATTTATGGTTTTACATCCACTGTGAAAATATCAGCATAAGGATATTGTGAACCCCGCCACTTACTGCAAAATGAAATGAAGTGGAAGAAATTATTTAAGTCCTGTTAATTTTCTGCATACAATGTTAAGTGACTGGCAGTTGGAGCACTTTAAAGGCTTGGATCAACATGAAACTGTCTTGGTTGAATCATCATGATGAATGATGAGCAACTGTGGTAGTAAATATGTGATTAAAAAGTCAAAAAGGCACCTGTGAAGTTGAATTTAATGTGAAGTTAACTATGACTCCCAAAGAGTGTTTCAATAAGAAACATTCTAACAGCGGGTGGAAGCTACAGTTACATATCGTGGAGACCCGATTAAAAACAAATAACTCAAGATTTTGAGTCGATGTTGGATGACTTAGGCTTCTATGGAACAATATTTTATTTGTTTGCCACCAAAACCTTTCTGACAGGCAATGGTCGCTGAAACTCATAGGTATCATAGTATTTAGGGCCATTCAACATCCCAAACTGACAGATAAAACCTAGGAAATAAAGTTAAAATGATCAAAATGTTAACCATAAAAACAAAACCTACAGTATTGTTCAATTATCGGGGAGACTCCTGTGTTATGTTATATTTTTAAAATGGTTAATCATGTGCAAAGGAATGACCATTTCTTTCTTTCCTTTGTCTATCAAGGTCCCTAATCGCTTCCTGGAGGTGGCTGAGATCACACTGAGAGAGTTCTTCAATGCCATTGTGGCCGGCAAAGACGTCGACCCGTCCTGGAAGAAGGCCATCTATAAGGTCATCTGCAAACTGGACAGTGAGGTCCCTGAGATCTTCAAGTCCCCCAACTGTCTCCAAGAGCTTCTACACGAGTAAATCGATTTCTCCTCCTCCTCCTCCTCGCTCAACGCTTTGCGCTTTTTTCCCTCTGGTTTCATAGAATTTCAGAATGATATTCTCTTTGTTTTATTTTTCCCTTTCCCCACTCTACTTTTGATTTCCTGTTTTTTAATTTTTTTTTAATTTTTTGAATGTATGAAAGTTATGAAGTAGCATTCCCAATCTGAAGCCTCTGTGGCAGTTCCTAAATGACCTAGCTATTGTGTTGTTGTTCTTATATGATAATTATCATGATGGTTATTATTTGTTTTGTTTTTCTATGATTCTGCTGAACTGAAGAGACTCTAATCTTATTGGGTGTTTTTTGGACCGTGTGAACCCTCATCCGTTTGGCCTGTTGTATGATCAACACTAACTAGGTCCTCAGTGTGTGGAAGGAGTTTCTGAATTACACTACTAAGAACATAAGCTGGGTTCCTTATAAACTTCACTCGTGACACCCAGGGGTATCCCTGCAATCCAGTGGGTCTCCCACACAATGAACTGTCCCTGCAAAGTGGGTGCCCAATAGACTGTGCTACTGAAGATGTTCCGAACAGGACAGTCACACACACACATACACACACACGGCCTAGTGAGGTTATTTACTGGACTAAGACTGGGCTCGTGGTACTGGTCTGTACTGGTCTGTTGGACTTGGACTGGTTTCAAATAGCTACTGAGCTCTACCATGTTTTGAAGTGTGTTTTCCCTGCAAGTAGGGCATTGTGTTTATTGGGTGTACATTATTATTTTGATGATCATTATTATTGTTGTTTATGATTATTATTATTTGTCATCACTGCTTGCTGAAGATTGGCACTTCGAGATTTGTTTGTCCCTTGATGCCGTTGCAGAAAAAATAAATTATTGCTATTAATATTATTCCAAAAGAGTTTAGATTCTGAAATATTTTGCCCACATTTCCTCTTTCCTCCATACTCTGTTTCTGTTTATTTGTCACTGAAGTGAACTTTGGATCTATTTTCTTTGTTTTGTTTTGTTATTTTTGGGGGGTTTTTTTGGTGGTCGGGGTCTGGGGCAGCATGCCTGGAAAGTGTTTCGATTTGGGGGTTTTGAAAGTGGGCTTCTCCATTCGCTTGTAGTGACAAGCCTGCGCTGCATAGGACCAGTCTGACAACGCTAGAAATGAAAGTTAGGATGCAGAAACACATGAAGTAAACGGTGCAGAAGTGTGGCCTTTTAGTGTGTCACTTGCTGTCTTTTTAATGGCTAAATTTCTGTAGCCACTCCAGCTTTGGCAAGTAAACTGCTGCCACCGAAAGAGTCATTTGTTCAGCTGTCAACAAAATGTATTCATCTACTTATCTGTTCAGGAGTGGTGAACATACACGATAATAACTGCAGAGTTTTTTTGTCTTTTGTATAATAGCACTATTTTGACTAAAAAGCTCATGTGTGAGATGCAGTCAGCCTGTTGATATGGCAGGCTTTCATTAACCTATACAAGGTGTAAATTACATTATGAAGTTATTTCAATAGCAGTTGATACTTGAATATATCACAATACTGTGGCAATCTAAAGTACAGTGTCGCTGAAACAATAGATAATTGAATACATATGAACAGAAGCATCATAGAGAGGAAGATAATTCAAGGAGGGCAAAGAGAGGTGAATAATAGCTGAAACACAGGCATTCATTAATTTTGCTTCAAGTGGAATTTCCCCCACAAACAACACACACACACACACACACACACACACACACACACACACACACACACACACACACACACACACACACACACACACACACACACACTGCTTCTTCCCTCCACGTTCACCTGCCTTTGAGTGATCTAGCTCCTCTCTCAATGCAACAATATAAGGTCGAAGGTGAGCACTCACCCCAGGGGTAGATGGAGAAGCTCTCAGCACTACAAAGAGCGGGGACAAAGGCACAGCGCGAGGAGCAACATGCACCTGAAACCCTCCGCTCTGTCCCTCCGTCCCACACTGGCAGCTTTTTAAGACCCAAAGTGTGATTCTGTTTGAGCAATGTCAAAAAAAAAAAAAAAAACGCCATTCCTTTCACTTCTACCTGAGATTCTAATACCAGATTTTCCACTTGAGTTGTACGTGTATATCTATAATTTTATGACTTACATCCGCCCTCTCAGGCTTTTAAGAATTTTTATAAGCAATTAGTCTTAGCTGCCCTTTTGACGAGGTAAGTTTGATGCGATGAGAGGAGCAGAATACTTTCTGGAGTGCGTGCGAGCTGGCTGTTGATCTCACCTTGGCGACATTGGCTTATAGTGTGTCTGTGTGTCACAAAAGATCCAAGGGGCAGGTTGCTTAACCTGCTGATGTGTCTAAGCGAGACAAAGCGCCTGACAAAAGGAGACAGCGAAAGACAGAGAGCTACTCCCTTCATTATCCCCCCCTTCTCCTCCTCTTCCTCCCTATGGACAGTGTTCTTCTTAAGATCCGGAGCCCTGAGAGAGCGAGCCGGACACCTTTCTCACTGAAGGATGGGCTAGGCCCTGCATGTCTCAGAGTCTCAAAGCACCAGCCAAGGGCTCTAAAGCGCCACAAACAAAGGAGAAAGGAAAGGACACTTTTATCTGATGCACAGATTATTATCGCTCCACACCCTCCCCCTTCCTGCAGCCCCGCCCTGAAGTTAAAGAGTTCCTGCGCCTAAAAAGATTAATTCAGGATAATGAAGACTTATGTGCAAAAAAGGATTAGAAAGACCTTAATACCGCGTTGAAAATATTTTTGTCAAGTTTTCCTTTTCTGGGGTCGTTTGATTTTTAGCATAATATTATTAAAATACATATATAGTCTTTTTTAAGAATTGTAAAATATAAATCTATTGGAAAAATATATACTGTAGTGGAAGTTCTTTGGAAGGCACTGTTAGAAATTCTTTCATAAAAGAAATCTTGAGGGTATTTTTAGTGACGGCTTTGTTTAAATCTGTATTCTGAATAAGTGAGTTGTTGGTAGATTAGGAGCAATAGTTGTAGGTTTTTTGCAGGTTTTGTGACCAGTTTTTCTTTTGGTTTCTTTACCTTTTTGTATATTGTGCTGAATGGCTGTCTTCTCCTTGAGATCAGAAAAATAAACTTGGAATCTGTTTTCAGAGTATGAACTATTGTTGTTGCTACTGTAAATACTGTCAGGATGAAACAAAGAATAGCTGTACAGTTTTTTTCTATTATCACTCAGAGTGCTATGGGGGTGAGAGTGGTTAAAAAAAGAAGGATGAAAACAACAAAAAAGAGAGATGACCCATTCTCTCCAACTGGACTCATAACCACTCTTCCAAAAAACCCACAGAGTTTTTTGTTTTTTTTTGTTTTTTTCCCTGCCATGCCTTTAACGGGGGTCTGTTTCCCGTCGGCAGTGCCCTTGAAGTTGCACCAGCATCCGTTTCTTTAATTTTTGCTGACAGAACGATGCTTCATAGGCTAGCGGTCGGGTAATGATGATGTCACGGAGTGGCCCGTTGGCAGTCTGCGGACCCGGCCTCGTCCAAAAAAACAAGGGCAGACGCCGCCGACGCAGCTCTAGATTTGACCCAGGAGAGAGACAGGAACTCATTGTCATCAGAAGACTAGTGTCATGGAGGGGACACATGTTGTATAGTAACAATTAAAAAAAAAAAAAAGACAGAGAGAGAGGGACTGCAGATAGAAAAAACAATTTATACAATTTTTTTTACCGGGTTCAAACAGTTGGGAAAAGTTTGGACTTTTGTGGAATTTCTGTACGCTTTGCATTGTGCGCGTGCGTGTGTGTGTGCGTGTGTTGATGTATATGAGTGTGTGTCTGTGTGAGAGAAAAGACCTATTATGAGAACCTGTGAACCAGTGAGTGACACAATTCTCAACACTGTGGCCCCTCCCCCGCCCCTGGGATCGCCATCCTGACATGTAAATGATTCTCATTAAGCGTTGGCAACGTGGGTTTGGTGTGTGTGTGTGTGTGCATGTGTGTGCCTGTGTGTGTGTGTGTGTGTGTGTGGGTGTGTGTGTGTTGCGATAATTTCCTCTGATCTGTTTTCTGACCTGTTTGAAAGGAGTTTTTGTTTCTTGATGCTTTCAGTAAAAAATTCTTTTTTTTAATTATTATTATTACATCGCTCCTCTTTTTTTGTAAATATCAATGATGTGGACTTACAGTGATAAATACTGCCTTTGTATAACTTAGCAATATGTTATGTAAATAGTGTTTTGTTGATGCTTTTTGTATGACATTATTATTCGATGCTAGTGCAGTAATTCCAACTGGAACAGCCATGTGTCAAATACAGTCTGAATAGTTACACACAGATTGTAAAATTAAACTCATGACATGGCTGCTTTTTCTGTTATTGGTGTCTATTTGTCTTGCAGATTTTGTGTAATTTATTGGTTTAATTTATCCTAATTTATTTGATGTTGTTTTCTTTTGTTTTGTTGTTTTTTTTTCAAACAGGGAAGGCTGTACTGCATTTCATTAAGTAGAATCCAACTTTAAAAGATTTTAATCCTACCTAAAAGTGAATTTTTAAAAATAGTATTCCTAAAGAGCTCATTCGATGATAAATGGAGATCTTGGCAGCTAAATGGAACTGGACAGTTTAGAAAAAGAAAAAAGAAAAAAGGTTGTTATGTTTTTGTTCCTGGACAGGGCCGAGGGTGGGCTGGAAAGCTGAAACTAGTTTGAAGCAGTTTTCTATTTTCTCTTGAGATTTTTTTCCAATGTATTGCTTTGGCCCAGCCCAAAAACAACCAGTAGTCAAATTGCCTTTCGTGCCTTCACCCTCTATGAACTGAATGTATGTGCAGTATATATGCAAGCTTGTGCAAAATGAATAAAAAATGGAAATAAAAATGAAAAACAGAGTAGAAAATGTTTGATGAGTGTCATTTATTAATATCACCTTCAATACATATTACATGGACAAAGATATCATTTTTACAATGAGGGTGTGTGTGTATTTGTGCGTGTGTGTGTGCGTGTGTGTGTGTGTGTGTGTGTGTGTGTGTGTGTGTGTGTGTGTGTGTGTGTGTGTGTGTGTGTGTATGTAATGTGATAATTACTAATAAGAATTATTAAGTTAAATAAAGATACAACAAATATATTACAGTGGTGGTGGTTTGCCTTGACTATCTATCTTATTTATCAACTTTTTTTTAATCACCAATGGATCACTGATCATACTGTGTGTATTTACTGTATAGATAATTTGTCCAGTGTGAGTGAATTAGAGCTGCTCTGCTCTCTGAGTGATCCAACACGTTAATGAGCAGTTCGGCTATGGAGTGCCAACCTCCCATTCTAGTTTTCTCCACAGGCTCCAGAGAGGACTGCAGATGCCGCCTCATCAGGCTAAACGCAACAATTGCCATGCTGAGGGAAACACACACACACACACACACACACATATATATACAGGCATACAAATGACACGATTAAATCATGTCTTCAACCTAAAACTGTCAAATTTTTTAAAAATTTGTGAAATTAATTAATTGTGTTTTATCAATTTCTTTAATTAAGGCTTAGATAAAAGTTCACATTGGAAAGACAAGCCTATGGGAAATGGGGTTTGTTTGAATGAATGAATTCTGTGTGTGTGTGTGTGTGTGTGTGTGTGTGTGTGTGTGTGTGTGTGTGTGTGTGTGTGTGTGTGTGTGTGTGTGTGTGTGTGTGTGTGTGTGTGTGTGTGTCAGTGTCAGTGTCTGTGGTATAGTGTCTGTGGTTTGTTTGAATTAGTGAAATATTTAAATATGCAGGTACAAACGACATTTTGTAAAAGCCAGGAGAATCTAATTTTCTTCTAAAATGATTTTTGATTACATATATCAGCAACAAAAACAATGAGAACAGATTGTGATATAAGATATAGCTTTCAAAAAAAGACTGCTAGTGAGTTTAGAAGTCAGTTTTAAAAAGGGTCTTTTAAAGGGTTGGTGTGTTTTCTTTGCATCATTTTCCTTTTTTCTCATCATGACCTCTGTTGTACTTTCCACAATGCCTGAATGTTTTCTGTTCCTTTTCTTCCTTTTGTTCTTGCCCGACTGCTTTTCACTCTTTTTGCTTTGATGCTCATTTTTGGAGTTGCTTCTTTTGTGTCTTTCTTGCTTGCTTGCTTTTATTCTTTTTTTTCTCCTCTCTCCCGTGTTCCTTTTCCCTCTTGTCCTCCGCCTGCCTCCCTCTGCTTGCCTTAACCGGAGGCTACAGCTCCTTACGTTGGGCTGAGACAGCATCTTTGTACAACACCGACCGTCTGCTCTGTAATCAAATACCATCTGTCGCTACATCTGAAGACTCACTCTCTCGCTTCTTCCACCACACACATACGCAAGCAGGCACACACTTGTACATGCGCGCACACACACACGCACACCACATCTGTGCTTCCCACTTTTGAACAATGTGTGGTTGTGTGTGTGCGCTTTTTATGTACAATGACCCATGTACTTACAATCATTCCACCTGATTCATTCTTGGCCTGCAGGGAGGAAGTCACTGGAGTCACTTTCACCACTTCCTGTTTTTTCCACCTCTCCCACTGGGGGGTTCAAAGGTCATTGTCTTCAGGTATCCATGTTTGTTCTGTGGCTCTGTGTGTCAGCAAGACCTTGGCTGCTGTATCAGACAGGAGATAGTGGACTTTAGCACTTCAGTCTTAGATCAACGGCCCACTATCTCAGAGGCAGCCAGACTTTCCCAATGTTTGCCCAATGTTTGTCCCTGCTCCGGCACAGAAAACGTTGACACGGTCCCCAAGGTCCCTCTCCAAGTCCCTCCTCCCTTCGTGTTCACTTGTTATCACACACTCAGGTTCAAGAACATTTCTGTGTTAAGAGTGTGCGTTTGTTTTTTTGTTTTTTGTCTCAGCAGAACAGATTTCTTTGCTCTTTCATCACGCTTTTTTTTTTTTTTTTTTTTTTTTTTTTTTACAACACTCCAACCGGATAACAAGCAGAAAATATTTGATAAATATCACCAGATTCACCACACACAAGCACTGATGTAACTCCCCGTGCAAGGGTGACGAAGAACAACAACGACTCAGGAACTCATTTCGATTTCTTCTCTGTACGATCCTCCTACCAACGACCAAAATGAGCTGTCCATCGTTTGAACCATTTTGACACCTACTCCTGCAAAATGACTGTGGGCTTGAAACTAAAACAGCACAATATTATTGAAGTTTTTCTCAGTCAGAGGACTTTTATTTACTGAGGTAATCTGTATGTATGTGTGAATCTCCTTTTATTTGCCTAACAGTGCATTTATCTTATTAATGCACCCTGATTTATATTTTTCACAGAAAAATGACTCCACTTCCAATCAAAAGAAATGAAAACAGATTTACACATTGCTCAGATGGATTCATTCTGCATGTGTTAGTAATTAAACACTGGATTTCATCTATTTGTGCATGGAGCAACACACTGGTCTTATGCTCCAGAGCCGCTGGCACAGTGTGAGATTAACTATGGGTTGCCCGCAGTTGGCATCAGTGATATGGACACCTAGTGGTCAATATGC
>NC_084986.1:15312483-15363377 GCF_963691925.1 Scomber scombrus
CTGTGGGGTATTTTTGATGCTCACTCATCCCTCCACCTCCCTGTCTGCTCCTCTGGTGCATCTGATAAATTGAACTCCTTAACATGTAGGTCAGAAAGTAAAGTCTTATCAGAGAGAGCTAAGAGTGATAACTGGCAGTGATAACCAGAAAGCATCTGTTGGCTTTAAGGCTTTTGGGTTGAGAACAGAAGGAAGTTTGCGGATTCCACTGGATTGTTGGGTTTTGTAGAGAGGTAGGGGAAGCGTGTGTATGTGTGTGTGTGTGTGTGTGTGTGTGTGTGTGTGTGTGTGTGTGTGTGTGTGTGTGTGTGTGTGTGTGTGTGTGTGTGTGTGTGTGTGTGTGTGTGTGTCTGTGCCAGGGCAAATGTGTGTGGATGGACTGACGTCATAGCGTACTTCGAAGGAAAACGAAGTAAAGCGTGCTTCGGGATATGTGAGCGCAAGCACAGTCCACTGTTTATGCTGAGCCAGGTCAGAACAGAATAATGTGACAAGGACTGGTAGACCTTGTGATACACTTCATATCATACAGTTAGAATGTGATGTACAGTAGCTATTACCACAAAAGAGGGACTTTATTAAACTCCAGTTACTTTCAAAAACGTATTTTTTAAGTGGTAATCAAATTATTTTTTAATATGTGTCACAATAAGTTCATTAATGCAGTGTAGTTGGATGTGGAGACATTCCTACTTGATATTTAAATCAGTAAAGCACCAGAAGCTAAAAGAGAGATGATACACAGTATAAACAAAGAAAATGGCTGGAATTAAGAAATTGCATATTTAATAATTGTTTAATTGTTGGAAAGTAGCAAGACACTAACATTTCTGCTTTCTGAGACCTAACAGACTCAAGCTTTCATAAACTTGCTACACTGCTAATGGGCACTATTGATTAAAATGAAACATAAAATACGCTTTGATTTATATGAGAATACTGTAATATATCACTGGTAGGTTATCACTGTAAATGTGTGGGTACAGTTAAACCCTATTTATAAAGCAGAATAATAATAGCACATCCTGGAAATACATTTGGATCTGAAGCAATGCTGTTTTTATCTGACAATGGTATAAATCACATCCAGGGCATATGCCTTCACAACTTTCTAGACCTTTAGCCGATTTACTGACTGGGCAAGTACAGTCAGGCTTTACATGAATCCACACATATATCAAAGTATACTGTATAGTTTACACTGTGGAATAATAGAGAAATTCAGTTTAGACAAGAGGTTAAATATAACCTTAGTAGAAGAGAATAGGTATTATAAAGACAGCCAACCCCCTAAAACATTTTAAAAGCTCAAGTGGAAGAAGATTACCTTAAAGCAGGCATGGGACGGAGCTTTTTCTGGGAACTGCCTGAGAGTATTAATACAATAAGCACAGAAAATATAATACAAGAATGTTTTTATCAACGTAATCCGGAGAGATGAGGCCAAACCAACCTGGAATATAATCCCAAGGAGAAGGTCCCCTGGTTATTTGTCATCACTCATACACTGTCTCTCTCCATTTCTCAACCTCGCTTCAAATAATCGACAGATAATCTTCAAGAGGATGTTGTCCCTTCAGTCTTATCTTTACTGTGACGTCCCCACCAGCACTGAGGGTCAATAGGTTAACTGTTGGGTTAAGCTTTCAATGAGAGATCAGCTTGTTAATATTTACATGAATATAATATATTTGATATGATGCTGCATGAGTGTTTGGATAGTGGAATACTTTTTTGATACAGTCTGAGTTTAAATCAGTCGCTTTTTGCCTTTATTTGCCATATAAGTCACTTATAAATTCACTTCGATTTTTAGGAAGCTACTAGTACATTGTACTCTACTACACTTGTATTTCCTATTTCTGCATCGAAACTGTACTGAAACTGTAATTCTAAATAATTTAATAATTTAATTTAAAATTATTTAGTCTTTCTCATATTTTTCAATGCTCTTCTTGTGCAAATCTTTGTCTCGTGTAAAGTATTGGTCTATCTCTAGCTTGTAAAGGTGGTATACAAATATATTAGCTTTTCCTCTAAAATAAAAAAAAAAGATTAGAATAATACTAGTGCAATTGAAACAGGGACATCTCGAGGGGATATGGTAGGGGTTTACTTGAAGGACAGATGCAACATGAATTTGGTAGCTGACACTGTGACGGCTGTAAGACAATGTCGCCTTGGCGAGTAACTTTCTCTCTTTCGCTTCCTCCCCCTCTCTCTCTCCCCCTCCGTGTATCTAAGCAGCGTAATTTGAGTAAATGACAGGGGAACATCTGCTGTGCATAAGAGAGAGGCCAACACTTTAACATGCAGATGTCTCTCTCCATCTGCATTAATTCAATAATTACTGCAATGGAGGGAGGGGAAAAAATCTTTTTTTATAGCTTAAGACAATGTTATCTGTGCCAGTTGGTATGGGGAGGGCGAAAGGGGGGGGAGTGAATCAGTGTGTGCGTGTGTGTGCGTGTTTATGTGTGCATGTGCTGTTGGAGGTTTGTGAGAGGAGGGGTAGATTATTACACCATTTAGCCAAAGCAAGCTGTCACATTGCGGAGAATCTCACTAATTCCATTGTGCCCTTGGTGAGTCACTGGCAGACTCCAAGTGACCGATGATGCCTCAACGCCACCACTTGGTCACTGGACGACCAACCTGCTTCACTAGGGGTGTAACTGTGTGTGTCCTGTGTTGTACGTGCCTGTGTTGCGACTAACCTGTGTATTTTAATGTCTGTAGGAGGATGTGAGGGCCTGCATGAGTGTGTGCTCACACGTGTACAACCACTTTACAACAATACAACAAACCTGCTTTACTCTGGTGTGTGTGTGTGTGTGACAGTGAGAGAGAGATTATGATATAGTGTCGAGGTCTCTGACTCCCAATTTAGGAGGAATTTAAGGCACAGCAGCAATGACAGAGAACAACAGGTCAAGGCTTTGACATATTTTAAAACTACTGAATCTGTCCTTGTGACATTTTAAATGTCAGGCAATCACATTTTGGCTGGCGCCATCAATTACAATGAAAATATTGGGCCACAGAGAGCATTAACATGTAATGATTTCCATTCAACTAGAGCTAATTACTTTATTGAAAGGTGGACTCCAATATCTCACTCACATCAAAAGCATTTATAAAGCAATCAGACAAATGTGATTATAATGTCCTCGTTCGATAAATGAAAGAGATCAAATGTGGACAAAATGATTAAAATTAAGGTTACCTTTTGGACATTAAAGACAGTGAAGATAGAAAAAAGAAATACACCTATGCTGAACACAACAGTAGCAGGTTGTATAATAAATTATCATGTGTGCACCAACAACCTGTCAATGCATATGACCTCTCAAATAAAAAGTCACGTCACCCAAGAGTACAGATACACTCACAGAGACACACATAAACAATTAAAGGATGTATCACTGTACATATACGATTACCCACATAAATAAACATACAACCTGACATAATATCCACGAGCATGCAAACTCTTGCACCCACATGCACAGTCACACACACATAACTGACTCTTACATGCCAGCTAAACATAGGGACAAAGGAAAATATTTGTATACTTGGCAGGCCAACTTCCTTTGATTGCAGGAGTGCTGGTGTAGGAAACAATGCACAGGCACTATTAATACACCAAGGAGAAAGAGAATTCCTCTTAGAGGAAAGCTCAAAGGAGCCACTGGCCAGGCTATTTACAGACTTACTGACTGATTGGATGACTGACTGCACTATACTTACTGTAGTCTCTGCATCTTGTCTTACTCTGCTCTTTTTCTGCAAGGACTCTGACATGCTGACACATATATTACATTGCACATTAGAGGGGAAGTGGTAAACATTCTTGCATAATGCCATATACTATACAGTTTGCTGAATATTCTGGTTATGATAGTTTCAGTGCACAGATATCAAATAGAAACAAATGCTTAGGAAATGTAACAGATCCCTTCCACTTCTGTATCACATCCACATGTCTGTGACATTTGACTGGTGGTAAATAGCCGCTCGGCCACACTTATGATCGCCTCTCCTTTCTAAAAGTGCCCAGTTAAAGAGCATCAAATCCCCACTCGCTAAACCCACACAAGCCCAACCTTCATTAGCATAGCTAACAAACTCCCTGAAAGAGCAACAGTGGTGGGAGAGAACAATGGCAGTCTATTAAAGGGGGAGAGAGGGGGTGAAAGGAGGAGAGAGGGGAGGGGGGGCTATTGTTCTGGTCTTATTTAGCCCTTGGTGTCACCCTGCAACTGTTGTCACTTCTAAGTTTAGCTGGACGGCTGAAGAGGACAGCGCAGAGACGAAGGAGGAGGGAAGGCAAGCGGAAAAAGGAGGTGGGGAGGAGCACAAGAGAAAGACGGAGGACAGAGAATGGAGAATGGAAAGAGATGGTGTGAGGAAGAGGGGATGATAAAGGGTAGAGGGGAAAATCGATGCGAATTTAAGATGGAAAGAATGTAGAGTGAGATGTAGAAGGCAAACAAGGGGAGGAAAAAAGGAAGGGATGCGATAAAACTCAAAATGCACAAAAAGTCAAACTCAAGTTTGAAGTGACTTAGAGTTTTGGTCAACGCTAAAAATCTGGATGACAAGACAAATTCAAGGCTTTGAGTTAAAGACTTGAGTCTTGAGACTTGAGAGTCTATACACTAGGTAGTATCAGTCTAGTGTTTTTGCATCTGCTATAATAATATAAGCATTGATGAATACTTTTTGAAGCGCTCTGACACCTTGCTATTGAAAAATGCCAAGAAACCGAGCAGGAGCAAATGTACCGAGAGTTTGCTGAGCCAGGTGCAGAAGACCAGCACACTCAACCCTACCTTTTTCAAGCTATTCAAGAAATGAAGTAATTCAAAAGTAATCGACAAAATGCTGTGCTCTATTCCAGACACTTCTGGCTCAGACGTCAGGGCTGCAAAACTTTGGAAAGAGAGCCAACAAGGCCAAGGAAACAATTTCGGGGATGGGGAAGGCTTCTGACCAGCCCCACCTGTGGATTCAGGCACTTGAGAGGGAGATGCAAAGCATAGCTGAATACATAAATAATCTAGAAAACAGAGACAGGAGAAAAAATGTATGTATCATAGGACTGGAAGATGGCTACCCACTTTACTTCACTTAGAAACCAACGCTAGGTAGGTTAAAATTGAGATAGTGCAGACCCTAAACCTGGCCCAAACCAGCAACCCCAGTCAATCCTCATCAGACTCCATAATTACAGTAACAAACAGAAGGTATCCAGGCTTCCAGACACATTGGGACCAACGGACAAGTTCCATGTATTTCCCTCCAGATCACCCCCTTTCTCACAGATGCAATGTCAAAGTCGGCTGATTATATGAATATAACTGTGTGTGCATGTGTGTGCGTGTATGTGTACTGGGGAAACAGAAACATTAGTGTCAGCATTGGAAAGGCATGAGGGTAAACTAGACAACAAACAGAGGATCAAATGAGTCAAAAGAAGCAATGAGGCAAGACCCAAGGAGAAAGAAAGAGAGAGAAAGATTAGCCCAACTGTCTGCTCATAAAGCGGCCAAGGGGTGAGGCGCTAAGCCCTCCGGTGAAAGCAGAGCTTAGGTGGGTGACACAGGGCAGTGGACCCCACTCAGCCCACAGTGGCCTGCAGCGTAAGGCATGAGCCAAAGCAAAGACACATGGATAAACAGTGGGAGATGAGGCTCCACGCCTGCAAAGCCCACTGGGCTAAGATGGCCAAGCAGGCGGGCAGGCAGGCAGGCGTCACATTCCCCCCCAGCCAGGAGTGGAGACATAGGGGTTAGGCTTAAGGCTTGGCTCCCTAACTGGCTGATAAGGGACAGGGCAGGATGGCAGACATTGTCTCAGTCAAGTCAGTGAGTTCATCAGAAAGAATGTGGATTTATTGTATACTGACTGGGCTAAGCTCAGGGGAATAAAAGGACAATTACATAGGGTCTTGGCATGTACCCTCTCTTAAAATACAGCCCTCTCTCTACACTAGACACAAACACACATCACTGTCCATCGCTCAAGCTGTGCCCTCCTGATGACCCCTAGTTAGCACCAGCAGCCTAGGAATGGCCTGTGATGACAAGGTTACGAATTTGAGGTGACTAGGGTCCAGTTCACCTCTACTGCAATACTGAAAGAACAAATGTCTTTAACCGTGCTGGATTTCACACACAACCCTCGTCTGCGACCTCACAGCAGCTAGATATTATCAGCTGCCATTTTACGAGGTCCCCAATGTGACAATGCCTAGCCTAAATCCATCAACAGTACAGCAATAAGCAGGGTCCGAAAATAACAACCGTGCCAAATGTGGGCAGATTTTCAGTTTGGGGAGAAATCTTTGAGGGCTATTTGCCGTAGTGGCAGGTAAATGTTTGTAATACAATAGTCATAAAATATCTGGCATGATGGCTCAGAGAAAATTATTCATGTTTGCTGCTATACAGTGTAGACACTTGCACCACATGTGTTTTACGTGTGTCTAAACAGTGCCCCAAAACTGTAGGAGCGCTCAAAATGGTCTGAGATGAAGGAACTACAGCCACAGACCGTCTCAAGTGCTTCTAGTTTTGCTGTACTGTTTACCGCACAGATATCAGTTACTCAATATCGCAGCTCTCCGCTAAACTGTCACTTCCCACTTGTCTGCTGCTAGCTACTGTTAAATAGTTATTATGTGGTGACATTTAAAAGGAGTAGTATATATGACACAAATAGGCAATTTATTATTTTGGTCGGTAAAAAATATGGTTGGCTGCTGGATTTTTTCATCTACAAGTCCCTTTGACAGGTGTCTTCGAAGGGTGTAAAAGCAGACATAGTGCTTATGTAGTATGATCCTTGAAGGGGCTCAGAGGGAAGACAGCATTGACAACGTGCTACAATGTAATAAATAATGAGACACCAAAGATTATTTGTCTCACCTTTGACAGTTCAGTGATAAAAATACACAGAGAATAATATTGTACAGCAAACCATGACCATTACAATTTCATTGTTTCCATTGTTTTCTGACATTAACAATCAGCCCTCCTTCCTTGACCTGTGCAAAGCTTAGAGACATGACACTGTATCCCTCAATTGTCTATGATTTAAGGGCCTAATCTGTTCTGTATGGTGCCCCCTGTTGAAGTGCTATGGTCCCATATCTGCTTTCGATCACAAAACCTTGTCTGTCTACATGTGTGAGTGGATCTGTATCTTATGGTTTAGGGGTGTGTGTATATAATTGGGTGGGTGAGGATTATATAATACCTATGATGACAGCTGAATGTGATTGTACAGAAGTTAGTGTTGAACAATTTATGTAGACCAAAACAATGTTATTTAACTTCCAGAATGAATGGCAACCATATGTACAGTATCCTTGCCCACTTCAATTTAAAAAATGAAAAAAAGATCACAGACCCTTCTTCAGCTCTTATTGAGCTTTTGACACTGAAAACACTGGATGGTAGGCAAGGTAAAAATTTGAACACATGAAACCTGGTTCAGATCACTAAATAATTATATCATTAACTTTTAACAGATGAAACTTGATTTGCAAATCTTGTTGCAATTTTTTAAGTTAGCGCAAGACACACAGAACTTGTGCTGAAAGTAATGAGGAAATGATTTGAAATTATTATTTTTACTTAATAGAGTAATTTAATCTTCAGTCCACACAAACTGCACTTGAGTCTGGGAGGCTCCTGAAACATCAAGAGGAAACTCACACACTCATACAAAAAACACACACTTATCCACAGGACATTGTTCTGTGGGTCCACAGCATATCATGAGTACAACTGATTTAAGGCAGTAAATGCTTGCTTCTGTCTGTTAATAAGACCAGTCAAACTCTACAAAAACAGAGATTGAGTACAAACTAATAATAATAATACAAATCTTACAGTGCGATATATTGAATTTCAGTTTGTAAGACAAATGCAAGAAGTCAACTTCTCTATCAGACTAAACAGGTCAGGTCTACTGTATGTATTTAATACCTCTGTCCTGTCTCTTATTCTGTTGATTTTCCCTAACAGGGTTTCCTTGAGAACTAAATCTACTTAGGATTTATTGTTTCTTATTATTTCTCGTCATTGGAAATTATAATCCTTTCACCTAATCCCCCTCTCCCTCCCTCTCTTTCAGATCATATTCATCAAGATCATCCTCTCTGACAAAGCAAGAAATCAGCACAGTGGGGAGGTCTAAAGAGATCGAGTACTGGAACAGGGGGTTTCTTCCAAATCAAATCAGGTTCCTCTGATGTAATCAAGACAAGACGCCAAAGACGACGACATAATCTCCCATGGACATGCCTCCCTTGCTTGCACATTATTAAAAATGGGGAGAAACAAATCTTTAGATTGAGAGACTGGAAAAATGGAATTATAATAAATCGGGGAGAAACTGGGGCAAGGTTGGATAAAGCCTTCAGATACAGATGAGGACAAATCTTCACAGTGGTTTGTGCTTGTATGTGTTTATGCGGGTGGGTGTGTGTGTGTGTATGTGTGTTAGAGGGAAATAGAGTAGACACGTGTGCGTGTAATGTGTTTGCATGGTTGCTTATGAAATATTTCAATTTACTCAAGATCAAGTCCCTGACCTGAGCTTTCCCTGTCTACCTCTGGGTAAAAAAAATCAGGAGTGCTGGTCGATTTCACTCTTGTCAGATAATCTGATAGTCTGTTTCTAAGGTGACCAGTGTACTGTGATACACCATGACTGGGATTATTAATCATTTGAAGGTGCACTTACGATAAACTCCCACATGATGGCACAATGTGACAGAAGTGGACACCAGCAAGGAACTTGAAGGCTGTCTGTATTGAATGACAGGGTCACAATTTTTCATGTATGTCTTAAAACAAAAGTCAGATGTCCAAATAAACATTGAAAGAGATTTTTTCTTTTCTTGATTTTTCTCCCGTTTATTCTGGACATGAAGGGATCCCTTCCTAATGCACTTAGAATGTAAGTGATGGGGGCCAAAATCTACAATCCTCATTTTAAGGAAAATTTTATTTAAAATGTTATCTGAAGTTAATATAAATGTGGCAGATATCCACTCCATATGAATAACTCAGATTGAAGCCTCATATAAGCATCAGATAAACTTTTAAACACATTTTTACTCAAATGATGAAGTGGATTTTACCCCTGTCACTTACATTAAAAGCACATTTGAAGGGGATCTTTTAATAGCCAATATGAAAAAGAGGAATGATTACAATAGGAAAACATCTCTCAATCTTCATATGGGCACCTAACTGTTATTTTAAGACAGGTTGAATAGTGAGCCTTTCTGTTAATTTTCCCTGATCTCTATTGTGGATAAAGTACGACATATACTGTCATCATGCAGTCAAGACCAGTGCTTATCTTGTTGAATATTCAGTATGATGAATTGATTTAGTGAACTGATATACAAACTGTCAGCTGTCACAATGCAAAGAATTAAAATATACTCATTGGGTCAGCATGGACTGCCAAAACGTTCCTAGCCTCCACCAGCAGGTGGCCTCATTGACCTACACTGAAATGTACCAACACCAAGGCCGTGACCTATGCTGACCTCTCTCCTTCATTTCATCGCTATTCTAGCAACTCTCTAATAAAGGCATGAAATACTCAAAAAAAGGTCTTGAATACTGTATGTTTTATACGAACAACAATAACTTTACTCCATCATTCTGTCTTCCATATTCTTCGGTGCCATGCTACTTGGCACAAAATGAAAAGAGGCCCATGAACACAGTGTCAGCAGCACATCAGAAAATGCAACAACTTCACATACCTTTTTCCTATTTAACCAATAACGAAGATATGATCAATTTTGAGCCTCTTTTTACTATTATGAGGAACAGCAGGAAGAACTGTAACCACAAACAGCATGGTTTGGATAATATTCACTCTTTATGCCTGCCAAACTGCATAATCCATCAATTATGGGTCCAGAATAAACACCATTAAATAAATAAATAAATAAAAACCTACAACATGTTATTCTAAGAAGACAGAGCAATTATATATTTTTAGGCTATACTTGACTTCATAAAGTACCAGATTCACTATATGCTACTGATATTTCCAATATAAAAGGCAAATAACAACTTTAACAGCATTTTCAATGAATTTATATTCTCAATTTTAATTTAAGATTTCATGATATGAAAATGCATGGGCGAATTAGCCATAGCTTAAAAACTAATGGTATCTGCATTCTGCACCGATCTTCACAAATCAGACATTGTCAACAAGTGACTGCAACTACCAGTCAATGCAAAACTGGGGAGGGCGGGAGGGTGATGACCAGATAGACATTTAACCATCCAAGCAATAGAAAAGACAGTTTCTGGCTCACCTTATTTGATGCAAGCCCATCATCAACTAAAACGTTTTGTTATCTTTGAATTGTTTGTTAGGAGGTCAGAGTGTAACTGGGTCCACAACTCATTTCAGGGTTTCTTTTTAACACACTTTTATCCATCCAGAGTTTTGTAGTGGCGTGACTACAATCAAATGTTTGGCACAATTTTCAACTTTCACCGCCTCGGTTGTAAGACTGCAATGCCGCTTTTGACCACACAGACTATTTCAGCATACAGCCGCTTAAACCCAGAGGGGCGCTGTTTGACGCTTTTGATGGAAAGTTGGGAAGACACCACAGACGAAGAAAATTGATTAACTAATTATTTGAGTAATTCAAATGACAGCAGTAACAAGGCAATTGTGGGTAGTAAGGAAGTCCCTCTTGCCCTTTGGATTCCTGAAAATGCCCACCCTTCCTCTTTTGAAGCCAATACATAAGCCCCAAAACAGTCACACGGTGTTATATATCAGTTGTTAAAATGACTTTATAAGGCTACTAAATGTATTATTTGGCGCTATAAGTTAAATAATAAAAACAACAAACAGGCTTTTTTGTGGATATAAAACTGTGCACATTATCTGCATTTGGATACCACTGTAAAAAGGGGATGGTGACGCCCCAATGGTTGGGGTGCCACATCCCACTTCTATCGCAGTTCCACATTTTGGAGGAAGGCAACCAGGAGGAGACACCATGACGGGCAGCATCAAGGGACTTGAGCGGTTTGACAGTCCGACGAAAGGACGAAGTCTCCGCGTTACCAGAGCCTTTAAAGTTGGAGAGCTCATTTTCTCCTCCCAGGCGTACTCTTACGTGCTGTCATTGAATGAGAGAGGTTGCTACTGTGAGTTCTGCTTCACCAGGTAATCCACAAACAGCGGCTGGGCTTCTGCATCTCGGCATGGTTGCGACACATTAACTACTCTGTCCTCTCGCTGCCTATTTTTGGTCATGCCTGATATACTGTGGCCAGATATGGTGCCAGACCTCATTATAGTTGATTGATTTCTCAGTGGTTGTGAAAACATAAAACTATAGTCCAACTAATCCATTTTACTGCAGACCTCATTCTCCGTTGAACAGACCAGTTCACGAGGAATGGAAATAGCCTATATTAACCAGAAAGCATTCTCTATGGCTGATCTCTCTGAGTAGTGCCTCACATGCATCTAACTCCACATGTCTGAACACCCTATGTGGGAGTGTATAGATGTGAAACATGAGAAGGAATGGCAACATGATTAGTACACATTATACTTCAACTCTAGATGCTGTTGAAAATAAGGTCCATAAATTTCAATTAATATTAGATTAGTTGTGATGTATTTTTCAGGTAGATGTCGTTTAAGCCCATGCAGTCTCTGGAATGATCCTGTAAGGCAGCAATTAGCACAGGAACCTGTGTTCCCCTGTAATAACTTCTTATTTACACACAGCACTAATAGTAGTTATCATAAATCATGTTTTTAACATGCTTTTCCCATATTATAGTGTTCTCTTCTCTTTGTCAGTATATTTTCTTGTGCTTTTATTGATAACATTGTCTACTGTTATCCTTTGTACTGCTGTTATACAAGTTGACATATTTTATCCTAAAATAAATAGTGCTCACAAGCTTAAAGTCTATCATGTTTTTTCATCAGTTAAACCCAGCACTAAGTAACTTGTTGGACTTGGCGACTACCTTAGCATCTCAAAATGATATGGGTGTACTTTTGGACTGCTTTACTGTTTCAGTGTGGTAGACAGCTGGTCCATCATAAGGTCAGTTCTATTAATACCACAGAACACTTTAAAGCCCTCCATTGCTATCAGTTACAACAGGCTTCTAGCAACTGCTGCTGCTTGTTTCAGAATAACAGAGCAGGATGTTGAAGTGTTCATGTGCACAGTTACACACTGAAGCAGCTTGATACTCACTTATGCACACATACAAATACCAAGTCTGAAATGTTCAATCAGCTTTGGCATGCAGGTTGACTTCCAATCTGATCTTTCAATGTTGTTTGTTTGTGAGTCTGTAAAAGTAAATTGAAGCCAGATGTGTGAGAATCTTACAGTAACTTTTATATAATATGCTGTTTGTCATCTGTAAGATAATAAACCTTTTGTGTGTAATTTGTAGGAAAGAAGGACTGGCAAAATGTGGGAAGTGCAAGAAAGCCTTTTACTGCAATGTGAAATGCCAGGTATGAAACAGTCAGTCCAAAGCTCTTCACAATGAAATATCAGGATGATGTGTAGACTGACATAACATTTTGCACCAACATTCAAAGTCCTTGACTTTTGATCGAGTGCCACCTAAAGATCAGATCTCATGTTTGTCACAGTTCATACAGTAGATACAGTATTTCTTTTTACATGTTCTTAGGAAGGCTGAGACTAATCTGGCATGCCAAGATCATCCTTTCGGACTGTAGTCTGTCTGAGTAACTTCCGTTGTTGGTTTACAGTTCCAGCTGTAAGAGCTAAAAGGTCTAAATATTCCTTTGTTTTGGTGGCTGTAGGCATGTTAAACTCCACACTTTGTTTCAACTGGACTCTAGAAATGTTGCAGGCTCTGGGTGTGTGATGTCATCTGGCTGTAAACCAAATTTCCAACTTGGCGACAATACATATTGATTGATTATAAAAACAAATGATTTATTTCATATTACTCTCAGCTGTATTCTAAAATGTTGGCTAAGCATGTTGACATGCTAACATATCACACATCATTCTAATGTTAGCGTGCAGATCAAAGCATGGCTCAGTCTAAGCACAGCTCATGCTGACAGAGTACAGCTTTGGCTAATGAATTTTTTCGCAGCTTCGATTTTCTAGAGCTCAGACAAACTAAATCTAAAATACCATAAACTGCCCATAGTACAGAAGACACACCCTTGTGTTGTTTGTGTGTGTCCCTCTAACAAAACTTTACATTTTTGCCTCACTATAAGAATAGGAAATTAGATTCACCCAACATGCAGCTTTATTAATCCAACCATTTTATACCTGTCATTTCATGGCCATAGGCTTTTAGTGTCGTCATCTTGTATTGTCATACGGTTTGATTTCATGACAGTTCTCTATGTGCTCCAGTTCCCTCCCCCAGTCCAAAAGCAAGCAAGCAAGAGTCCAAATTGCTCAGTGGCTTGTGTATGTTAGTGTAGTTCAGTATGAATATGACATATGACATTTATATGATATATTATGTCTTAAGTGGTAATGTCAGTATATAATGAGGTATGTAAAGCAATTTGCGTGATAAGCAGCCATATAAAAACACTTTCCCTGACTTGATGAACTTAACCAGAGACAGGGACAGAGCAATAAATTAATGAGTCAAATTGCATGTTAGAACATTAGATTAGCAAAGTTGGAGTCACATTCCACCGTGCTGCTTAATGCTAAAGCTGGTGGGGTAGTTTTAGTGCCATATATGCCCATCGTTGTGGCTTTTTGTCTAAACTGTAAGTAGTTGGCTTTGCTGTAAATGCTCACATTTGAAATAGCTTTATGCAATTATACTGTATAATATTTGTCTGTGTGTGTGTGTGTGTAGAAAGGGGACTGGGCTATGCACAAGCTGGAATGTTCAGCAATGATGGCTTTCAGAGAGAACTGGTGTCCATCAGAGACGACCCGTCTGGTAGCCCGAATCCTCGCCAAGAAGGTTAGACAGTTAAAAACACACAATGTCCTCTTGTTGGGTTATGTATGTTGTTTGTATGTGTCTTGCACATAAATGTAGCTTATTGAGGTCATTGCTGCTTTTCCACAGAAAACACAGAAGGAACGATGTGTATCTGAGAAGATCATGCTGATTGGAGAGATGCAGTCACGTGAGTAATTGTTGCAGTAACACACGGGCTCAAGCATGTAGTATAAAGTCCATCGGTATTAAAAAAGAGAGAGAATTGTGTACATTATCAAAACGTTGCCTATTAGTTTCTGTCAACTTATCAATAAATAATTGTTGCAGATCTAGTGTTCATAGACTCTGAGTCTCTGTACTTCAGTCTTAAGTGTCCCCAGATGTCCCTCTTTAAAAAGAACAACCCATTCAGATTAGACTGAGAGAGACTACCATGCATGGCCCCATCTATATATATCCTATAGATATGGGTTATTAAAAACATAACAAGTGTAACAACTTGACTGGGAAGCAGAGGCACTTTAGTCTGACACACACTGCATATGTGACTGTAAGACAAATGACTCTGCATTGACAATTCACAGTTGTGGTTCACACATGTAGGTTAACTAATATTTCAAATTAGCTGAGTTGAAAAAAATGTGTATGTGTATAGAAACCAGACAGAAAAGGTGCAGCTATGCATATTGGCAGCCTTACCAGTCTGGTGAATGTCAATGAATTGACTCTAGTGTTACAGGTCAGGAGCAGGACACACACAGACACACACACACACAGTCTGGCAGATTATTGGATGACGTGGTGACAATGTGTTCGTGCCTTGGCATAACAAGAGAGATGAAAAAAGGAGAGCTGTTTATCCCCATCTATTTACAGTTGTAACAGATTAACTACAGTGTATGGACCCAATTAAAACCTGTCTAAACCATCAAAGAACATCAGAGGGAATTTTACTAAATGACCCTCTGTCTGTCTGTTATTTGTAAAAGTTGTTGCTTACATTCCTTATGGGTCTTCACAACTAGTCCATATACACACTGTTAACAGATTAGATGAGTAATGTTAATGCAGACACAAATTTATAGATAAAATGTTCCATTTTTATTATAGAAAACTTGAAATCGCTGAAGACGTTAGGTAGCGGCCATACTGCTGTTGAGTGAAAAGCTTTGCACTGGTGTAGTCTGCTTAGTCTCACTTATCTGTGTGCAGATAAGATATTTGGCTGTCACTGTTCCATTTCTTAATTTAGACTGGCAAGAGTTGAAATCATAATTTAAAATAAGTACAGCTACAGGATGCTGCTAGAAAAGAGAGAAAAAAGTTGTTTAAAAAAAAAAGCCACAATGGATTAATCAAATCAAAATGTCTGTCCTTCTCCTGTAAAAGATGTGGAGGATGTAGATAATGAGAAAAGAGAGATGAACGAGGCAGACATAGCCGGACTGTATCGTTTTTACTCCAAACACTTGGATCTTCCTGACCACAAAGACCTGCTAACACTCCTCTCACAGGTACTACACACACACACACATACACACACACACACACACACACACACACACACACACACACACACACACACACACACACACACACACACACACTCACACACACAAACGACTAGTGGTAACAATCACAATATAACATGCAATGCATTTAATGTTGTTATATCGTGTTCTTTCTCTCCTCTGTATGTCCTTCTATTCATCAGGTTTCCTGTAATGGTTTCACTATAGAGGATGATGAACTGTCCCACATAGGTACTGCAATCTATCCAGAGTAAGTGTGAAAACGCACACATACATACACATACATTATAGGCACATTTTTCATCCACTACTGTTTCAACAATACAATAGAATCTCCCATCTTTACACAACTTCTGTTGCGGTTCTCACTTGTTATTTCTATAATTAATATCAATGATTTTTTTTCTGTGCTTTGTACCTGCTATTTGCCTTTTTGGATGTATCTAAGTCAGACTCCAGGCATTATACTTGAAAGACTTACTGAGGAAGGACAGAGTGATATTATTCTTTGAAGAAGAAGGAACCAATCATACTGACACATTCATAGACAAGTCACATTACTACTGTATTTGTTTAGGTTTTAAAAGTCAGTATTGGGTGACAGATCTCCAAAGAAGCGTCGACTCCAACAAGACAACTTTTCCTTTCCAGTTGGTTACTTGGTGGTAAGATCAGCTCCCTGCTGAGGTTGTTAAGTTTAAAAATGTGCTGTGTGAAGGAGAATTTGACTTTTCGGCCCCTTTTTGAGCTATTTCCAGCATGCCACTTAGATAAACCCAAACATATTTCAGGCACACTCAAGACCTCTCTTGAGTGCTAATAATGCCTAAAAATATGCAGAACTGGTTATGTCACGTTTATGTCATTGCTATGAGCAATTGTATGTCTGCACCTTTCTCACTGGTTTTACTTCAAAGCATAATGGTATGGTACTTTCATTCTAATATCCTTCTGTCTCTTGATATCTGTCTCTCACCACAGTGTGGCGCTGATAAACCACAGCTGTCTCCCCAGCGTTATAGTCACATATGATGGGATGTCAGCTGAGGTTCGGGCAGTAAAGGACATGAAGCCTGGAGACGAAGTGAGGAAAAGGGACAGCTGCCTTTAGAGGGGGTTGGACTTTTTGTTTTCCTTTTTTTTGTGTGTGCACGCGTGTGGAGGGCGCTATGTTTGCTACGAGAGGGCAGAGAATGTGACAGTGTAAGCGTCTTGTTTGTGAGCTCAATTTAGTTTGGTGATCAGCCAATCAGTAAGAAGTAACTAAAGTAACCCTAAAGGACAGTAAAGGTTATTAAAGGCACTGTGTATTGCTATTTTTCAATACCATACAGAAAATATCAAAGGTATCTCCTGGAAATGTTTTAATTCAGGCCTTTGAACAGACTTGACTGTTTTCAGTTCTTGACTCTTTCTCAGAACAGATGCTTTTGGATTTAAACTCTGCTGATAATATGGATGAGACAGTAGCTTAAAAATGAAATGGGTTAGAAACCTGACATTGGCATTGTGTTATTGAAAGCCGAAGACAGGAAGGGTGAAGGTTTTGACATGAGCAGGTCATGACATCACTGCTTTTGTACAACATCAGTTCAGTAACAATTTACTAATCATTGGTGTCAAGATAATGCTATTGAAGGCAGAGAGTCTGAGAAATGTCCATGAATGGAGAGTGTGCGCTAATTAGAATTCCCATGTGCTGTGTGTGTTTGTGTGTTATCTGCACCTCTAGGTGCTCATCAGCTACATAGACCTCCTCTATCCAACAGATGACCGCAACAACAGGCTGAGAGAGTCTTATTACTTCACTTGTGACTGCCAGGAATGTAAAAGCAAGTCCAAAGTAAGAACCCATAAAAAAAGTGACGAGTAAAAAAAAAAAAAAGGGTAACAAACTTGCACTTGTCATACAGCTGTCATTGTAATATACATGTCAAATTTAGAACCAGCACTTGATGCTCAGTGTCTTATCTTTGCTTACAGGACAAGGCAAAGTTGAAAGTACGTAAGCGGAGTGACCCCATTGAGACGGACGTTATCAACAACATGGTGCGCTATGCCAGAAAAGCCATCAGAGAGTTCCGGGCCCTCAAACACACCAAGAATATCCTTTTAATAATAATAACATGGTCTCTTTTGTGTAATTTTTTTATCAAGAATACCTACAACTTGATCAAGGAAAATATCAAGTAGAAAAGATCTATTTTGTGTTGAATTTTTATTAAGCCTTCCTATGAATCTGGTAGCTCAACAACTAAACTTAACTTTCCACTGCTGTATTACTCTCAGGTTTTGGTAAATATGATGATATTGGTGATTAGTGTATGTTTACTTATTAGATATAGTAAAAATGTAATTGGTGATTTTAGAAAGAAAAAGTAATTTCATTGTTGCAGACTTGATTATCCAGCAGAGCAGCTTCCCAGACTGTGAAGCATCTGGTTACATGATCAGAGGACATTTTACATTTCTGTTTAATATCGGCTTGTGTTGATTCAGCCTTGACTCTGCAGCACCCCCTAGTGAGTTGCTCGAGATGTGTGAGCACAGCCTGGAGGAGATGGGAGCCGTTTTTGATGATTCCAACATCTACATGCTGCACATGATGTACCAGGCCATGGGCGTTTGTGGTTGCATGGAAGATTTAGATGGAGCTGTCAGATACGGCGAGAAAATCGTTAAACCTTACAGGTGCCGTGAACAGTGACCTCTCAAAAATACACATCTCTCTATGCACTCTTTAACCATGTATGATTACCTGCAGGTTAGATATTAGATCATATCCGTCTAAATGAGCATGACTCATGTTGCTGTTTTTTTGTTTGTTTGTTTTTTCTAAAATGGGTAATTATTTCATTTAAGTCAATTACTGATGAGAATTTTACTAAAATCTCTGTCTAATGTAGCCAGCTGTATCCCCCCAACTCTTTGAATGTGTCCTCAATATACCTGAAGCTGGGCAGAATTTATATGCTTCTGGATAAGCCCTCGATGGGTCTTAACGCGTTCAAGAAGGTAACGTACACTACAGAAATGATTTCAGCTGTATATTGTTTTGTTTTTGTCTTTTTAACTCATGCATGAATTTCTGTTCTGATACCAACATGTTTTTTTGTTTTATACTTTACTTAATCAATCCTTTTTTTTTTCATTTAAAAAAATGAGTCCTCTTCTCGAATGTTAAATATTGTCTGAATACAACCAGCCACATAAGAATGTTGCCTAAACAAAGTGTGGTCTGAAATTCAGAAAATGTATCTGATTAAGGAATAGTAGTGCACCTAGAAATCATGTGCACCCATTTACATGTTATAAAAATGATATTTTTTGTGTGTTCACAGGCAATGGCTATAATGGAAGTGGCTCAAGGGAAGGATCACCTCTATCTGAAAGAGTTGCGCAAAGAGATGGCACAAAAATGAAGTGACAACAAAGAAACAATGTGACATGGGTGATCCCTATGGACTGCATACACTCCTTGGATTAGGAGCTATACAGAACTGTAGGCACTTTCTGGCATTTTTTTTGCATTGAATCAAAGATAGAGAACATTCATGTTTTTATGATATTATTTATTTTTGAGATTTATCTTTTACCTGTTATGTATGGAACAAGTTGTTGCAGGAGGGAACATTTAGTACCAAGTGGGAAATTAATGTTCAGTTGTGTGTGAAAATCTGTGTGCAATGTGGTTTTTTTTAGAAGCCCTTTGTCAAATTATGAATGATTTCCTGTTTGTTTTGGTTTGTGACTGACATGTCAGCTGGACCTGCCATCCATTAGTGTCGAGTTGTTTACATATGGGCGCAGGGGGTCAATGCAAGAAAATCCCTGTCCACCGATAAGGACAGCAGCTTTGCCACGAGGGGCCTATTAAAGCAGCAGATTGTGCCATTTCACAATGGAGGGCTGAGATGGAGCATTGTGTTTGCATTAACACCTTGTGTGACTCCTCTGTGCTAATTAATGTCCCCAGCACTGTGAGGTGAGAGAAAACCTCACCAACACACACAGCATTAACAGCTAAGAGATTGTAAAAAGTCATACGTAAATTATCATGCGGCCACAATTTTAAAGAAAATAAGGCTTTATTGCATAATAAGCAAGTACGACAGTTTCATATATGTCTGGGGAGAGAAAAACAACAGACTTGATGCACTGAAAACGCATATACAAAACATATGTACACATACTTTTGGGATATTTGGGAGTTTTGCCAAAAACAAATGATGGGGGAAAAAAATTAAATATAAACAAACAGTGGAATGCCGTGAGAAAATACTGTCACAAAGAGAACAGAAGTGCAACAAAACACTTATATGTCAAAAGAGCATAAAGCTTATACTTATCTGAGAATATATACAATGAAATATAAAAATGCATGCATAGTTAATTATGTTGCGGTATTTTTCTGGTACCAAGTCAAAACAAAAACAAAAAAAACTATATAAAACATTTGTAGAAATCCTTTCTCACATGCCCATTATTGTATGTACAAAAGTTACTTTGGACATGACTGGCTTTGCATCATGGTTCAGAAAAATAAAACAGTATATTTAATGTAACATGTCAAAGGAGGTTCTTCAGCATGTCACTTTATAAAGAGGATTTTCGGAACATGGCAACAGTCATCTTTTGGGTTTGGATCAGATTGTTACAAATGGACAGAAAGACAGTCGTGTCACTTTTATACCATTTTTCCTTCAATAACAAGACATGAGCGTACTCTTACCTGAGCGTTACGTAAATAAATTGAAATGTTGAAGTAGTTGTTATGAAAAACAATACTGAAATACTGATTCTAAGATTTCATCTTAGGAGGTTAAAAAAATTTAATTTAGTTTAGCAAACCCATCAAGAACCCTAAAACAAGGATAGATATATCAACCAGGCAGCTTCTCCTTGTTATATATTTCAATAAGGCACAATGATACAGTATATACAGTATTTGCTGTATAAGGGCACAGTTCTGTATTGAATGCACATGTAAACAGTGAAATCTCTGATTCCAATGCATTGTTTTAAATGCTGTTTATGGTTTTGAAACGCCGTTGGGTAAGAGTGGACACATTTTGATCACAGGAAATTGTGAAGATTGAAATAAGTAATTGTTGAAATGTACTTGGTGAGAGTGTGCATGTGTAAGAGGGATCTTACTAGAAATGTATTGAATGAGGCAACTTCAGGAGGAAAATGGGAACAAACCTTATGACACTCACAAGGAAGGTTATACAAAAAAAAAATTAAGACAAGTTCAAAAGGTGAAAAAAGGATTTACATGCTTGTCAAAACTCTGTTCAATGACAAAGGTGACCACAATCTTGAGAGAAATAAATAAAAAAAACATTTGTAACAATGCTGAAGTTAATATTTGCTGTATTAATCAATACTCTGTTAAAAATAAAATGAATATTTTAGAACAGTGATTTCAAGAATACTTTTGTTTGGCAAACTCTTTCAGAGTTTTGAGTATAGTAATAATACTGCTGCCACCTACTGTTCATACAGCATTGTGCCATTTCTAATAATGGCTAAATAATGAGAGAGAAATGTAGCAGGCAGGAAAACTGTCTAAACTATGACTGAGATTCTAATTTCTCAACACACAGACAGACAAACACATTCATGCCTGCAGGAAAGACACGCTGCTTATTCACCTGATCTGCATGGAGAAAATGCACAAATGCGCATGCTCCACATAGAAGGACCAGATCCAAGATTAAAACCCTGGGGGGGGGGGGGAATTACTAACTTGATTGGGAGAAATGGTTGCAAGTTTCTATACAGGCCTAAACAAATCCTTTCCTCCCTTGAGGTGAGTTTGTACACAAATCAACCAGAATTTCCAAAACCACAAACTGCCACATAGAAAACTCAATATAAACACTGAGTTTCTGACTGTGCATCTGCTTCCAGCCAGCTAATAGTTATACTGGATCTGTCATACAGTCCTTATTTTAAGTACCATTGTCACCATCTACTGTTTCATGCAAGGTCAAAGGGCAGGAGCCCGGGCTCAGATGAGACGGGAGTTTTTCAGGAACTGGATGAGGACCTGGTAGACAAACTTATACTGCAAGATTGTCTGTACCATCAACATCCTCTGCTGCCTCAGCTCTGACAACATGGCGGGAACCTCCATTGGCTGAGGGAGAAAAGTGGAAGAAGGAGCAAATTGAGAAATAATTGACCAGCAGGAGTTCAAAGTTTACAAACTGCATCTTGTTACCATTAACATCACCAAACTTTGGGCACATTCACATTGTGTTTTATCATTTAGTTGCCTTACTTTGTGCAGCAACAGATTCCTGTCTGCTGGCTAATAAAAAGACAACACACACCACAAACTGAAAGTCCTTCATTAATTCGTCTCCTCTACTTTCAAACATGAGCATTTTTTCTCACTTCAGAGAAATATATTTTGGATCATATCCAGATTTACACAGTCAGTCTGCGAAGGTGAACATGTGTTCATGCTTTCATGATGATTTCATGATGTTTCTTTATTTACCCAATTCAGTCTCTTCTAAAGTCACAAGTTCTTCATCAACTTATCAGGTGCTTGCTAATTTTAGCAAGCCTCCAGCAAAAAAAAACAAACACAAAACACAAAACAGATTGTCCAGCTAAAAGGTTGAACCTGGCCAATCAAATACGTGTCAGTGCACACATTGTTACAGAAACATTGAATTTACACTGTTAACCCTGTTAATCATTGAGAAAAAATCCTGTCCCTCATAGTATTATAAACTATAAACTGCTGCTTTTAATGATGTCAGTAAAACTGTATCATCCTACAAGTACCTGAACTTGAACACAGCCCCACCAACACTTTTTTTTAAACAGTACTGTTTCCAGTCTAAATGCTCTGTAAGCCCACAGTCCACCCACCTCATTGTGCTCCAGGCAGCTGATCATGAGCTCAGTAAGGATGACCACTCCGGTACGACCCACCCCAGCACTACAGTGCACCACCACTGGAGGATTGAGGCTCTTTGATGTGTCCAGCATGGAGTTGGTGTGTCTCCTCACAGACTGGATCTCCTCAAGGTAAGCTTCAGAAGAAAATAAGTGGGCAAAGAGGGAAAGAGAAGAGAAGCAGTTAAGATGTAGGGATCGTGTCTACCTGTCTTTCTGCGTTTGGTGTTCAGTATCTTTTTTATTATTTATGTACAGATCCAAAAAAAAAAGAAAAGGTTAAAGGTTAAGGCAATAATACTTACAGAGGAATCCCTGGACATATTCAGGACAGCCCTGCTCAGGCCAGTCTGTATACTGCAGGTGCCAGACTGTTCTCTCCTGGCCAGACAGCAGGTGTTTGACCTTTAACCCCGTGGTGGCGTAGCAGCCTGAGTCGGTGCGAAATTTGGTCGTCACCTTGAATTTGCCATGAGTGGCCGAGTTGTGTTTAGAGCCCAGTTTGGGCCAGTAGCGGTGACTCTTGGACCTGCCACCCTCCTGGAGTGAACAGAGGATGAGGATGGATTGGTGAGTTAGTAGAAGAATTTAAAAAACGGAGAAAGGATAAGGTTAAAAAGATAGACGAGATAAGCTTGTACATAAACACAAAGACAGATAAATGCACACTCTCACTCTCATCCTATTTCTCACACACAGACAGACACCAGCTGTCGGTTGCAGAAAAATATGCACATCTGCGAGTGCCGTGTGTGTGTGTGTGTGTGTGTGTGTGTGTGTGTGTGTGTGTGTGTATACCTCCTCGGCTGTAACCATGGCAATGACGTTGACCCCCTGCTCCCAGACCATCTGCCAGAAGTCTGCACAGGTGCTGGCAAGCGGGCCCTGGGTGGCAATGTAGTGCCACTCCTCCCCTCTGATCATCACCTGGGAAAACACACATACACACACATAAAGAATCAATTAGTGGAGATTATAGTGGCTACAGTGGAAACAAGAATCTGACTAAACATGTGTAAACATACAAATTCACTCACTAATAAGCTAAATCCAAACCAAATATGAATGAAAACTCATATGTAAACCAGAAAGGTGCACATTTGTCATTTAAAATATATTTAGTGTCCGAAGCTCAGTAATCACATCCACCACTGGAGGGCAGTATGAACACCTCTTCCAAGCTGTGACCCTTTCCTCTCATTTAAAAACTGAACAGCTCCTCTCTAGCTTTCTTTTGCTTTCCCTCATTAACAATCATAAGGCCACACACAGGCCTGAAACACTTCCCATTTTCAACAACCTCCAACCACACAGACTTTGGAGTGTCATTACATAAGGAGCATGTCCCAGCTGATTCCTCAGACCACCTCGTGACTGTAAACACTGTATTAAGAGATGGATGGGGAATAAACAAGGCCTTTTGTTCTGCGGCAGCTACCTTAAATGACGGGGGGAAGTAAGAGGGTTACACCGTGATAGGCAGCGATTCTGAGCAGTGATCACACTCGTGCACTGGACTGCAATTAGGCACACACACAAAATGCATACTCACGTGGACACACACACAAGCCTGAGCGTAAACACATACACACACACACACTACTTGCAACTGGGAATGAATAGAGGGCTAGTGAGAGCAGCTCAGGTTGACTTAAGAGGGTTTGGAGTTTGGACCGCATTCCTTGGGAATTCCACGAGCTCTGTGAGCTTAAAGGCACAAAAAGCCTTCAATAGTTGCTTTCATCCTTTCCTCCGAGCCGTTCCCTGCTTAGAAATGACCACAACAAAGACTAGTGGAAAGCTGAATGTATCATGTTTTTTGCTCTCCAGTTTAATATATGAGGTATGATGTGGGTGTTGCAGAACAGTTTGAGACTGTAGACTGTGTACAAATAACCCTGAATCTTATTAAATGCTTTGTGAAATATTACATTAGTAAATAAATCTGCGGTGCCTGTCAGAATTACTGGTTTTCTTTATATTAGTTATAATTATATTATAATTTTTATGAAAAATGTAGTCACAAAGCCAAAAAAGGACTGTTTTCCTTAGCTCATGAGAACTTTTGGAGATATATAGATTTTATAGGGGATCAATCCTAAAAAAACACATCTTTCATGAGCAAACACAAAGAAAGTGACAAATCAGTTACATAAGAGTCCGGATCACAGAAATGTAGGTGCATAATAATAATCATCCCCATAATTCATTTATACCCTTTTTGACATTTTATACTTGACTCCATGAGCGCACCTTGATATGCGAGGCATTGATGTAGCCCGTGTTGTTCTCCTTGTTGGGTACAAGTTCAACCCGATTCTGTTCGTATGCAACAACGTCACGGAAACGGTTGCGCTCTGTGTTTTCGGGCAGGGTTGCCGTGGTGAGAACACAGTCTGCCCTCTTCTTGAGCACCTGCTCATACTCAGTGAAGACCCGCTCCTCTTCCAGTTTCAATTCCAAGGTCTTACACTGAGACAGAAAGGAAGAGAAAGGGAGGGAGAGAGGGGGTTGGCGTTAGTCATTGAATTCCAAGCAACACATCATTCAGAGGTTTCTCTTTCAGTCCCCCAAAGGGGCTTTTATTCGTTTACATTCTACCATACAAGAGACTATTCAGACCAGCAGATTCCAGAAATCTCATTATAATATACGTCCACATTTCTAAACTTTCGTCATCACTCACAGCTGAATACAGACATTAATATCAAAGAACTCAAAGCATGTAGTATAATGCATTAACACAGCTGTAAAAGAGCATAATATGCAGTGGTGGTTCTCTATGGTATTCATCCTGGAGGGGGTATGTGTTTATTAGGCTGGTCATGTTCGAGAGGGCAGCATCGCTGTCTCTCTCCCTCTCTTTCTATCACTCTTTCTCTGTGGCTCACAAACTCTCTCTCTCTCTCTCTCTCTCGGGTCACATTCTTAACATACTCGCGGGCCCAGAGGCGATAAGCACCACCATGCCACACGTTCCACAGCCCACTTAGGGCTTGCCCCCGTTAGCTTAGCAACAGTCAGGACAAAGGCTGGGTTTCACACCTCCATACTCATTAGCGAACAAACAGACCGTATTTGGGAAATGGAATGTATTAAATTAATGTGATCATGTGAGACTGTTTTCGAGTTTTATGGCAACCATAATACAAGGTTTATGCCAGTGCAAACAGGTGCTGGTTAAAATATCCTACCTGTAAAGCTCCAATCATCAAAAAGTCAAATATGGATTTTGAGACATTTTTAAATGTTTTTAATTGAATCAAAGTTCAATTCTTCTTCTTCATCAGCTATTCTATTTATTTGAATAATCATAGAATGATTACATTGGGAGTCTGAATTTGTTTATAACTTTTGGACAATTGTGAGTGAAATAGAACTGTTTTCATCTGTTGTATCATAAAATGAGAATATGTGAATAGACTTAAATTGTGCACCATAATGCATCACAGAAGACAGAACATAGTAAAATAACTAATAACCAGAGGCTGTAAATTATTTTAATTATAATGTCATTATTTTTAAAGCTATTTATGAATTATTCATACATACTGTCTTACTGAAATACAAACAAAAAAAGACATTCACTAAATCCTATTTCTAAATACCTCATGATACACAGTTATATACACAAAATCTTTAAGACTCGAGCAACCTGACATACAGATTTCACAGCAAGACTGAGCATATTACCCGTTCGTCTGTAGCAGCCTTGGCACCTTCCTCCCCGGGACACTCTGGGACAGGCATTCGGGCCACGTAGAGGCCGTTGAGGGCAGCCATCATCAGCGGTCTCTTCATGGAGTCCACAGACATCTTTTGCCTTTCCAGCGTCTTCAAGAGAGAGGAAAATCCCGGTGTCACGGTTACAGGTACCGGCAGCATTGCAAGACTAACTGACCTGCTGTGGCCTGAATACAGCAAGTGCATTTGCGCATTGTGCATTTGCAGAAGTGGGTGGAGAGAATTTGACGTGCATGTGCACGTGTATATATAAATGTGTGTCTGTGTCTGTGTGTGTGTGCGTCCTGTTTGTAGGGCAAACCTGGTCGTCCCCTTTATTCTGTCCAAAGGTGTCAACTAACAAGACCCGTAAACAAAGCCTATTAAGCTTCTTATCTACCTCACTTCAACCCTCAACTTGATTTTGATCCTTTCATCCTTGATTTGTTCTTCTTCATAACTTTCATCCCTTTGTTTATCCTCACCTACCTCTTCAGTCTTCTTTTCTTTATAGAACACACACTCCCGCTGTCACCCTGTCTTTTTCTTTTTACCACGCTAGCCAAACTCTGACCCACATTGCATGGACCCTCCTTCCTCCAAGGATTACCTCTTCTAATCTCTGATGCTATTAAACCTCCAGGACAACTCCACCCTTCCCCTTTCCACTCCTTCAGTGGGGCAGTCAAAACAACAGCTTGGGGGTCACCAGGGGTAGCCTCTAGGTATGAAATAAACCAGCTGGTATGAATGAGGATTGAGGATGATGGATTATAGCATCAGAGATTCTTTGGAGTTTTGGATGGAAGTAACACAAATACATTTAGGGGAATTTTGTGGGCTTGAATCACTACTAAATTTAGTTTATCACTACTAAGTAAGGCAATTATATGATTTAACTTATACCTGGACTCTGGCGCTGTCTCAAATGTTTACACCATAACAGAGAGCCAACCTACACAAGAACACCCAACCCAAATCATAATCTGTAGGATTTATTGGGGGTTTTAGCTGCTTGGGGGGACTCAGAGCCTAGTGCTACCCTTTCAAGTGCTGAACCCCGGATTACTGCTAATCAGGAGCTATGAAACTAGCTAGCAAACAACAGGGGGCAATTTTGCCTGGACCAATCTGGTGTTTTTTTGTCCAGTACGGAATGATGTTCTTCCTTTGCATTCTTGTTTGATTAGTTTATAGCTCACGTTGCTATTGTGATTTAACTTATTGTTTAGAGCTCAGGTTCATAGTTACAGTTATATAGCATGACATGATCAAGCCTGTTATAGACACCAACATATGTTTGTGTTAATGTGTTCTTTTGAGATATGAGTAAATATAATGAATTCTTATGTACAGTAATATTTGGGCTGCGACCAAAGTTAGTTTGCGTGTCAATTGTGTGCATATCCAATTCTAGTTGGGTACAGGTGCAGGACAACAAGCTAGCTATAAAGGATAAAAAGACCCTGTCCACACTGAAATTTGCAACCTTGATGAACTTACCTCGCAGGTTGAAACATTTATTAATAAAAACAATTCAAACATCTATAAATTAAAAATGGTGACAAATTTATCAAGTGAGCAAATAGCTTACTCTGTCTGAACAGCAGTCAAAAACTTTAAAATAATCAACATGGATTTTACGGATATTACCTATTAAATGATATAAAAATTTTAAAAAAGCATCAAATATTCACATTTGAGAAATTGGAAGTAGCAAATATTTGCCATTTTGTGTGATAAAAACAATTTCTGCATGTGATAAATAACATGTATTAGTATACAATTTATTGACATTGGCTAAAATTAAACCATAAATGAATAGAGGTCTTACCCTCTGAGCGATTTCCCTCTCAACTATACTGTCCTCCAAGGAGAACATCTCCGACACTGGCCTCTCTTTGAGTGGCTCCTTCCTCACCCTCTCCTTCACACTGGTCAGGTCTGGTTCTGAAATAGATGGACCTAAAACTGCTCCATTCACCCCACCCTGGTCCCCTCTGGTCAGTGTCCCACCAGCACTTGTACCACCACTACCACCTCCAGGCCCACCACCACCCTGGCTGTGCCCAGGTTTGGGCGCACGACACTGGGCTTGGCTTGGGTCCATTGGTCCCTGGTTGCTCTGTAGTCCTTGATTGTGGTTGCGGTGGTGGGTGTGGTTGTGATTGTGGGTGTGCGTTCGAATCTGAACATTGCTATTAGGTCTGGGGGGACCAGGGTACTCTGGAGGGGGTTTGTTGGGCAGCTTAGCCAGAGCAGCCTGGAGCTGAGCACTGATGCTGATGTCCTCATTGAGACCTGGGATTTGAACATCCAACTCAGGCCCCTCCTCTTCCTCCTCCTCTTCCTCTTCACTCTCACTGCTGTGGATCAACATGGTAGCGTTGGAGAGAGTCTTTTGATGTTGGTAGGCCACGGGCCCTGGTGGCGTTACAGATGTTTCTTGCGCTTTCTGAGCAGGCATCTGCATAGGCAACTCTTTTGGCTGCTGAGGTGGAGGCTGGGGTTGTGGCTGAGGGGTTTGGGGCTGAGGCTGAGGCATGGGCTGAGGCTGAGGGGGCATCACATGTTCTCTGAGAGTATTCCTCCGATGAAGCTGCGAATTCATGCCCTTCATCACCATGCCTTCCATCCCACCTCCTCCTCCTCTCATGCTGCTGATCACCTCCATGCTGTGTCTTTTACCCAGGGTGGAGCGGTGTTTAGCAGCAGTAGTTAACGGTTCACTGACCTCCTGCAAGGACTGGTGCACCACGGCCGAACTGTCCGGCTGGAAGGTCTTGACTGACAGCTGCACCATGCGCGTTACCAGCTCTGGACTGCTGCCCCCGATGCAGCGGTTACGGTGGCTGGCCAGGTCTGGTGTGCTGGTGGCCGGGCGGAAAGAGCTGGAAGGGTAAGGTGGAGGAGGGCGTGACATGTGGTTTCTCAGCATGTTAGCTGTAGCTGCATAGCTTCCTGCGTTTGCCCCCTGTTGTTTTGTATTTGCCAACTCAGGTGTGCTGACAGTGTGAGAGATTGAGCTTCCTACACCTCCACTGCCACTGCTGCCTCCACCTCCATTAATACAGGGTGAATGACAGGGCCCCTGGCTGCTGGCTGGTCCTCCCTGATGGGGGCCATGGGACACTGGCTTACTGTAGCTGATCTGCAAGGCAGACGTCACAAAAAAACTGTGTGAAATGCAGTAATGAGCAAGAAACAAACAGATGTAGTAAAATGTATTCAGAGCATCTACTTATACCTGTGGGGCATAAGGTCCTGGACTGGGGCCATGACCATGATAAGGGGCCCTCTCCCTCATCTCTGGCTGGCTATACACCAGAGCCTCAGGCTGGCGGTAAGCACAGGCATTACTGATGTTTAGACTACGCAGCGATTGGCTGTGGAGGTCATGGTGAGCTGGGAGCATACGCCGCTTCTGCCGCATGACAGCATCATACTCGGGTGTGGGTCGATAGGACGGAGCAATGATGGCGCTGTGGCGGTGGCTAGGGATGTAGTCTGGGCGCATGAGCTCACTGCCTGGGATGCTAAGGTTGGAGGACATGGGCGAGGCTGGGACGAAAGTCTGGGAGTGGTTGAGGGAGCCCAGGCTGGGGCTGCTGTACATGCTGCCATTGGGCACGGTGCCGTTACGAAAAGGAAAGTCCACTGGGCAGCGGTCCAGACTGCTCTCTGACTTGTAGTAGGTGTCATCATGGAAGATGCTGTCTGAAGAGAATAAAAGGGAGGAAGACAGAATCAAAGAGAAGCACTGTAAAGAAAACCCTAAATTGCAAAGAGCTTTTATTTATGTGTTAAATCCTTTTAAAGATCCCCTCCGGCCATGATTTAGGACATATAACATTTTAATTTAATTTAATTTGACATGTTTTTTCTTGTTTTATTTTGTTTCAAAATCTTAACTGCTGGATACAAAATGTCCCCTACCTCAGTTCATTCTCATTCACATGACACTTGTTAATTCATCAACTCTGATTTCCCCTTCAGCAGATGAATGTGGAAAGAGTCTTGTGTCAAACTACAAAAGCTAATTTTTTGAGTTGAGTTGCACTTTTGAATTAAACAAAATGTAGTTTTTTTGTTTTTGATTTGAAATATTTTCTTCCCACTATAACAAAGTGGTGTGCATGTTTGTTCAACAAATAGAGCATTCTCTCTTGTGTGAAACTATCTCAAGCCCACAAGCAAGCAGACATGCATAATCTCAGTCCACACAAACAGAGTGTGATGCCTGAGGTCTCACTCCAGAATGATCTCACACCCACGCATAGTAGCACACCCAGAATGTTTTTTCCACTCGCTGTTTTACTGTTGAGCAGAAATGAGTGAAGTCCTTTGGATTATAAGGCGGAGTGAGTGTGTGAACAAGTCAATGAAAGAGCGAAGCACAGATGAGGTCACTGCTCAGCACCCCAAACGTTGGGCTCTAATTGGCTGGGAGAGTGTTAAAATACAAATGAGCTCTCTTAGTCACACTCCTGATGGGAAAGACACAATTATCTCCATTCAAAAGCTTCACTTATTATCAGTGAGGCTGACATCTTAAATCACAGAGGTTAAAGCAGTGCGTTGGAGGGGTTGAAGCTTAGTCTGAATGCGTTTGGGTTTGTCTGTGTGTGTGTGTGTGTGTGTGTGTGTGTGTGTGTGTGTGTGTGTGTGTGTGTGTGTGTGTGTGTATGTGTGTGTGTGTGTGTGTGTGTGTGTGTGTGTGTGTGTGTGTGTGTGTGTGTGTGTGTGTGTGTGTATGATGCGAGTGTGTGTGTGTGTTGCACGCACCTTGAGAGCTCTGTGTGTCCTGATAATGCTCTCCATACTGGGAATGCATTGTCTGGAAGTTACAGGACTGGGGCCGTGGCTAAATGAAGACACACATAAGGATGCAAGACATTGTTATACAGAGAATTAATTGCTTTCTTTATTCTGTTTGATCACATCTATACAACAGGTGATTTTGGCCGACTCCGACCTATTCTCAGGCCGTGCAGTTGTCAACCGCCAGGGCCTGTGGTTCTCCAGACAGACATCTGAGCACTCCAGTGGAATGACTGAACAGCTATTGTGCCATATTTAGCCTAGCCATTGTCTGGGCAGCAGGGAGGGAGACACACAAATCACTGCCTTCATTGTCGCACCGGAAATCAATCCAAGCAACACCCTTGCAAACTTTCCAACAACACCCACCACATCAGCAATGCATGTTAAAACCAAGGCTCCATGGCACAATTAAGAGCTGCCCCAAGCGGAAGAACGGAGCCAGATCTCATACCACGGCCTTTTCTGGCTTCCCTCCTAAATTCTCCCTCTGTCTTGGAGCTTCTGGTTTCATTTACACAGAGCAGAGGTAATGACAAACAGTGATGTTAAATCAATTATCATAAGAGATTAAAGACTTGTGAGAGACTGACAGTACCAGAGAGAGGCGGTGGGTCCAGGTGGGTCGCCTTCTGATTGGTGCAGGTGAATGAGTCGGTCTATAGAGAAACAGATGCATTAGCAGATGAGTGCCCCCATCCCACCTGCACACCAACCACACACTCCCCTATTTTACTATTAGAAGAAAGCTGTTCTTTCATTCTGCAACCAACCACACCACTTCTTCTAATGTACATTTATCTATTTATTCTTGTGATGGTTATGACAGAATTCAGAACAATCTACTCATCACTTTTTATTACTGCCACTTGCCACTTAGTCATTTAAGGTTTTATCCTACCTTTAATGAATATTTATTGTGCATTGTTTTGTATGATGTGTGTTATTTTATATACCAGTGACAAAGAAAATTACCATTTTATGTAAATTTAATGGACAATAAATTAGCTAGAATCTGAATATACAAACATTAATTCAGAATAATAATACTAGTAGAAATAGTATGATGAACTCAAGAAAGGAATATTACATTTAGCAAATATACTATTTTTTGGTATTACACTCATTTTATAGCCTTCTAATGGTTGCTAAACACTTACTAATTAAATGTTGCTTATGCAAAGATAATACAGATTAGAAATGTTATAATGGCCTTCAGTTGTCCTCTCTGGGTGGCCTCGAGACTCACTCTGCACAGATCTTGTTCTGTTTGTAGAACTTGTGTCTGGCCGTGAAAAGACGAGCGATGTACTTGGCCATTTCCATATCCTCCTGCACATACAAACACAGAAAGAAAAACATTGATATGTCAAATTAAAACAGTAGTTGTATTTATAGAAAATTTAAGACTGAATTTTACTGTTTGCAGGAATGTCCGGGAATGTGTTTGTTTTGTTACTTCCCACTAGAAACCTTGTACAAAGTGTGTGTGTGTGTGTGTGTGTGTGTGTGTGTGTGTGTGTGTGTGTGTGTGTGTGTGTGTGTGTGTGTGTGTGTGTGTGCGTACGTGCGTGTGCTGAGACCACCTGCAGACACAACACTCACCATGTGAAAAATGATGGTGTCGTCTCTGCTTGTTATCTCCACTGTGATGGCTGATTTGTTGTGTGCTATGGTGCCAATGTCTTTCCACCTGTCACACGGAAACACACACACACACAAAAATACAAACATTGAGTTTTCCCACAGCAACTAAATTCTAACTAATTTGATCTTTTTATCTGCTCATGTCAAAAATACTTAATCACTGATAATGTCAAATGTCATTCATGCAAAGAAAAATGGGAGTAGACTTACTTGTGGAGCATGATGGATCTGCCATTTCGGTGTTTGACAAACACTCCAATGAAGGACACACCGATGAAAATATCGTTGGTGTAGTTGTCCTGTAGAGGAAGGGCAAATATTGCATGGACACTTCTTATCAAAGACACTGCATACTCTGTGTAGGAGGGTAGAAGTAATTTATCTACCTTAGCAGGAAAGCTCTCATGGCCAAAGACATCCAGTTTCTCTACCTCCTTGATGTACAGCAGCTCCGCTTCAGCTGTCAGCATACGACTGGAAAGTAGAGACAGAAACAGAACCAGACAGTAAGAATCATGTTGTTTCTAGATCTTTTTTATCATGTGCGCACACACACACACACACACACACACACACACACACACACACACACACACACACACACACACACACACACACACAAAATATATATTTATTTATATATATATATATATATATATGTAAAGCTGAAGCTGGCAGTACCAGTGACTCTTGTGCTCCTCAGCAACTTTCTGAGTCCACTCCTCTTGCACCTCCTCTCCATTTGGCCAGTTCTGAGTGATAAAAAACAAAAAGGAAGAAGAAAACAAAACATTACGCAGAAGATAATAGAGAGGGCATGGATGGATGAGAAGAGGTAGTAGGAGTAGGATTGGGGAAAATAAAGGAAGTATAAGAGAAAGGTGATGGTGGTGAAGAAAAAGTGAAATGATGAATTTCAATGACAACAGGAACAAGGACATATTGTAACAGAGCATAATCATGTTACATATTATTACATTATCATATAACTGTAATATTCTTTCACCAGATCTCTATGTCTGCTGCACATATCACTCTGATCCAGTATTTGTCTCTTTTGCCTGCCAATCAGGTATGCAGAGGGAAGTGGTACACAGGTAACAGGAATGTGTGCCCTCCGGCAAAACACACATTCACACACATACTGTACATATCCGAGCAGTGAAAGTTTGAGGACTCACCACTGGAAAGAGCACGTACTCCCTGAGGAAGTCCTGAGACCTGAACTGGGTGAAGTTGCCAAAGTCAGCTAGAAGACACACACATTTATAATTTATCAGATAAAGAAGTGATTTTTGCATGTTGTAATGTTGAAGGTTTGCACATCATGTTGTTATTGTAAGACACTGGAAACTCAGCATTTTAAGGTAATGAACTTCATTTACACAATAAAGAAATGACAATGCATTGGTTATTAACATCTGTTTAACCTGTCAATTATTAGAGTCTTTCCAATTAAACCAAGCTAATTCATAGTGAATTAGCTTGGTTTATATTTCGATTATATACTATAACCTTTAATTCAAAATTAATCAGAGGTTACTTGTTAGGCTATTTAGTAGTTGGTTCTTGATTTATTTGTCCATACTTGCTCCTCATAGCTGATTCATATTTTCCTTTTCTTCAGTTATAATATTCCAATGTATTTCAACAATAAATTATAAAAACAATATATGTGTCTTGTCCTTTGTTATATATTTTAATAACATGACTGTTGATGAAAAAGTAACTGTAAGGCTTGCTACATTATATATTATATAAGAAATATGTGTTTTTTGGAGAGTTATATAACATTTCTAGGGAAGATATGTGCGCAGTTACACATTAGAGATACAAAGTAATTTACTTTGTCCAAACTATATTTCGATTATATACTATAACCTTTAATTCAAAATTAATCAGAGGTTACTTGTTAGGCTATTTAGTAGTTGGTTATTGATTTATTTGTCCATACTTGCTCCTCATAGCTGATCAGGAGTTTGGTTACTTCACTGTTAAGAAGTACCAGAATTAAATGTCTCATCCTCCTCAATGTGCTCAGGCATCCAGATAGGACCTGTAAGTGCATCATAAGTACGGTTCTACTGCCTGTTGGACAACAAGAGGTGTAACCGGGGATCCTCACTTCCCTACAGATAAGGGTCTTCCTGAAGCTGCTGAGGCTAACCTTGGAGCTAGCGATAAGCTAACTGTCTGTTTACATTCCCCCTGAGACATAGACAGCACCCAGGAGCGCGATCGAAGAGATGGAGCAAGGTTGTGTGTATGTGTGTGTGTGTGTGTGTGTGTGTGTGTGTGCGTGTGTGTGTGTGTGTGTGTGTGTGTGTGTGTGTGTGTGTGTGTGTGTGTGTGTGTGTGTGTGTGTGTGTGTGTGTAAAGACTGATACCATAGGAACTCAAGTGGACTGGGCTCTCCCCGTGGTATGCAGCCATATTAGGTAGTGAAGTCAAGATGACCTGAGAAAGTGTGAGTTTGTGCTCTCTCTTTCTCTCTTGTGCTGTCTGTCTCCCTCTGGTAGATTATTCGCATGAGCCGTTTGTTCATGCATGTGTGTGTATGTGTGTGTTTGTGTGTCTTACCTTGTACTGCTAGGCCAGCTAGTCTGATCCCCTGCTCAACTGTGCAGGGGAGACGTCCATCCAGCAACTCCTTCTTCACCTGCAGGTAATACTGATACCTGGAAAGAAGCACAGATGAAAAGGAGGAAAGAAATAGTTAGTCAGATGTGATGCTGTAGTCAGCCATATATGTATGACACCAGCACTGGAAAGATTTTTACTGTGACAAGAAATGTATCTTTTTAGCAGAAGGAGGGATGGCCTCAACAACTATTGAATGTATTGTTATGAAACATTGTAATGGAAATTTTGTTTTATGATCAATTCCTCGCAAAAAACTAATGATATTCCCATTAGTCTGTTAGTACTGTATTTTGTGTTAATTAGCACGCTTAAATGCTAAATAAAGATGGTCAAAATGATTCAAAAAACATACCAGCTAAATATGAGCATATTAGCAGTTAGTTAGTTGGGATTAGTCAAGCTAGTTAGTTGGGTTTGTTAGGATATTTGAGTGGGTAGGTGGGTGATGGGTTTGGTAGGTAGGTGGGTGGGATAGGTAGGTAGGGGTGTGAGTATGGTAGTGTAAGGGGTGGGATGAGTGGGTATGGCTTTATTAATCCCTGGGGGGAAATGTCTTTGTTAGCTCTAAGTTGTTAGCTCAGAGCTAAAGTGTTCTTTTGACTCTTAGTCATGTTTTTACATAACAGACTGCATACCACAACCCTTCTATTAGCTTAACTGTACAAAAAATCTGACTAAGTGGGTGGTAGCATAGCACTCTTATTAGCTTCCAGAAACACACCAGAATTCAGTTGGTGCTAAATGTTATTTTTCCAAATAGCCACAAAGTCTCTGAACACCAGTTATATAAAATTGAGTTGGAAAACATGATGGGTTTTAGTTCAACACTTTTATCCAAAGAAAGTAAGAGGAGCTGTGCTCAGTCTAGCAACTGAAGGCTTGCAAACATCCACTGAGACACCACAGAGAGACATATTCTTCTGCTTCTGGTTTGTGCAACAGAAAGTATGCGTCAAGACAGTATTGGCAAGAGCATTACCCAGTTAAGACAATGCCAGAGAAGCCTGATGCAGAATCCAAGTGAGGAATGAGTGAATCACCTCTATTTGAAATACCAGTGACTCATTTGTGACTTGAAAGGAATGCCAAATGTATACCAGTAGGGGCTTAACAACAGGATTTTATAGCTGAGTACATTTTCAGTTAACAGCAAATATGTCACATTGAAGCCAAATGTTGAGCTGATGCTAAAAAGGATGAGGTTTAACCTTAGGTAGGACCAAGACAAGCTGGACAAAAGAAGAGCATTATAATTGTGAGACAAACCAGGACTCAGCGAACTGTGGTTTTGGCCAACAGTGGTTTTGCTGAGTGTAAGCTGATATGATGACACTGTTCAGATTGTTGAGGCCACTGCAGCCTTCACACAACTCCCAAAGCCAAGAGGCGAAAGTGGTCAAAGTTCCAAAGCCAAGAGGCTGAAACACACAGTGCTCCTGAAGTTTCTGAGCTCCTTTTGTCCAGTTTTAGCCCGGGTCCAACTAGATGTTTGTCTTTTGAAGAATGGAGTGGCCACACAGGAGGAAAGAGAGAGAACTGTCAGGGTGACCGGGCTCAGCTGCATGAAACTTGCACACAGTTTCCTGTTTGTTGCCACGGTGACCGTGGGCTGAGTCTTTCCTATGTGGGCTGTGAGACACCTTTTCTGACATGTACTCTACTGTTCAGCTCCATATGTACTTTTACTTCACCTTCAAGAGTTTTGTTGCCCTCCTTTACCTCCTCACATTTTTCATTTTCATATTCTTTTTCACATTCTCTCCCCCTCTCCCCCACTTGTTCTTGCTCTTTTCTTTTTTGAGCTCCTCTCGGCGTACTCCCGGGCCTATAATCTGACCCCGCCCTCCTCCCTCACCCTGTCATTACACCCGTTGGCTAAGCTGCCATTCCGTTCCTGTGGCAACCCTCTAATTAGCCAACCCCAACCACCACGGCTGAAGCGAGGGGGGGCGGGGCTTGATGCGGTTGGGAGGGGAGGAGCCTCGCGGGACACAAGCCCTTCAAATGATTGTGGACTTTGTTTTTACAAACGCTCCATGTTTTCCCAGCGTTTCTCTGTATGGGGTCTAGGGAAATGTTGAGGTTGACAGTGGTTGGTTCTCATTCTGAGGTTCGATGGTAACAGCATGAGGCCAGCGGTGAAGAGGCGGACAGTAAACTGTTGAAATAACTATGAACTATGAAGTGAAAGCGTGACAGTGAAAGGCAATAAAGAGAGGTCTCAGGGTGTGCTCATGGGAGAGCCAAAACTACACAAAACACCCATGAAACATCTTATAGAACAGAGGTTCCCAACCTCTTTGACTTTTGGCCCTTTTAACAAACTTTTGTTTACTTCTGACAACTCTACACAAGTTGCATATATCTACAGGTTGTGACCAGTTACAGCAAAGCTTATTCTCTCAGTTTATATTGTTTGACTATTTTTAGAGCCACAAATTCAAAATAATTCAAGATGAACCAATGAAGACTGTTCTCTGTATGGTAGCACAACTAGGACTGGATGATATCAACATTCATCAAGATCACAACAAACATTACAACATTTTTTACTGCAAACATACAGAATATTAAATGTTTGTGTTGTTTAATTACAATATGGCAAGTTTAACATGTTGAACTGTTGGCAGATTGGATGGTTCTTCTGTTAAGATGTCAATGGTTGTTGTGGCTGTTATTAGTTCGAAGACATTTACTGAAAATAGCAAATCTGAGTAGCTGATTTATTTTGGCATGTAAAAGATTAATAATGTGTGCAATTTGATACATCTGGTCTATTGCCCAACACTAACATAAAACCCAAACAAGCACATATTTATGTTCACTAAACTATAATGTAAAGTCATACAAAGCTTGAATAGTGTATGAGGATTGAAAAACATTAACAGGCGTCTGGAAAATGTTTGTGTATGAAATTATCCAACATATGAAATCCACATGCTGCATATTGAAGGATTTCATTACAGAAAGATATGCATCCATTTTAAGAGGCCCCTCTCATGTCTGAATATTTAAAAACACAAAGGCAACTCTGTCCTCATATATGTTTTGCAGATAATGATCTGAAAAATGTTAGATTCATAGTCTCTAAAGGTAAAGCTACTATTCCTGAACAGGGTTTACACAGTCAAAAATATTTATCTAATGAGCCTGTGTGAGTTATGCTCATAACATTTAAAAATTACCTTTAAAAATACCCCATTGTTACTGTGGATAATCTACAGACCTCAGTGTAAACAGTATTCCTAGGGACTATTTCTTTGGTAGAAAGTTGTTCCAATGAAATCTACGTGGGTTATCCAGAATAACAGGAACACTGTTTTTGGAAAGATATGTTGCTGTTTCATTGCTGTGAGCACCACAAACGAAATTTAACTCCACTGTATTTGGGTTTTGTCAGAGATCTCAGAAACAGTTATGTCAATCTGGACAAATTAAACCATTTCCATCTGCATGGCTATGATGTAATTTGTGTGAATCTATGTTTGTGAGCCTGTATATAAACTAAAATCACAGGTAAGCATTTCTAAGATTTGTTTCTGAAGAGTATCATGCACCTACAGCATAAAATACTACTTGTAAGCCTGCACATACATGTCAACAAAAACGTCCTTATAGCAGCACACACCTGGCATGTATGTATGTCAGAATGACATCACAGTGTTGTAATAGCAGGTTAATATACATGGATAGACATGAGGTAAAGCTTTCCTTGCTAGGAGTTACTTGTGACTTCCACCATGGCAGAGCGCTCTGCTGGCACTGCAGGCAGCCACACAGGCACAAAGAGCCCTTTATATGCCCACTCATGTTCAAGCCCCGCTCAAGACATGCTGCCAGATGTCCAAGTGGCCCGAACAACAAGCCTGCGAGCATATGTGCATGCATGCATGAATGTGTGTGTGTGTGTGTGTGTGTGTGTGTGTGTGTGTGTGTGTGTGTGTGTGTGTGTGTGTGTGTGTGTGTGTGTACATATGTCTCAACCCCCTTCCTCCACCCCCGCCACCTCTGCAGTGGTATGACCCTGACCACCCCCTCAGCCCCGGGATGAGTCCAGACAGCTTGTGTGGGAGGCAGGAGGATTTCACTTTGAAATGTGTTGAATCAGCAAGGGGCAGAACAGAGTACAGCTGTGTGTTTGTGCATATATATGTGTGTGTGTGTGTGTGTGTGTGTGTGTGTGTGTGTGTGTGTGTGTGTGTGTGTGTGTGTGTGTGTGTGTGTGTGTGTGTGTGTGTGTGTGTGTGTGTGTGTGTGTGTGTGTGTGTGTGTGTGTGTGTGTGTTAGTGATAACTAGCTGAACAAAGCTAGGATTTCAAGGCTGTTGGTGCTGTTAGCCTTGGGGGCTGCTGAGGCCAGCTGGCCTCTCTCCCTGTCAACAGCTCTCTGTTTAGGTTCCTCACTTTCTCTCTCTGGACCACTTTGCCCCTCCTTCATATCAATGAGGGTGAAGGAACAGTGGACTTAATCCACTCACTCTACACCTCATCTTCTGCAAGATGTGTATGTGTTCTGTGGTAAATAAAATATGGCGATTTTCAGAAAGAAAGAAACAAAAAAGACAGAGCTGTGCTACCATATATCTGGTTACAATTGTTATATAGGAATGGTAGTATAAGTTTATGGGTCAAGCACTGGGCAACTGAATGGCACATACAGAAAAGAAATTCGGATCTCCTCCCACATTACACACACACAAATAAAAAGAGAAATTCACAGTCTAAAAAAGCACTGCAAAAACACAAGTATTTATATTTAAATCTATGAAATAGTTGGATAATGTGGGAAAGGGTTTATCCTGATCTTATCAATGTACCTGTTTCTACACCACAAATCACAGTGTGATCAATAACATAAAGACATTCCACCTAATGTTACAACACCAGGAGTTTCCCTTTACCCCCAGTCTCAAACCTTATCTTATGTTACCATTGGTTCATCCTTCTAGGCCATCAAAAAAGTGCTTTGAGGCCTTGTTTTTTGGTACTTTCAACACTGTAGAGCCTTTATAAGATGTTCCAGCAGATAAAAACATTTAGCAATGGTGCCACTTCAAGCACAAGTTTGTTTGTATCCTTGGGAATGTGACGGAAAGACAAACGAAGTGAAACTTCATGACGCAAAGATATATTTGACATAACAGTAAAAACTCTAATTAACTCTACATGCAGTGTCATACTACAAATATGATTACTGACCTGAGCCTAATCGCATTAAAATATGTTAGAGTTCAGTGTTTACATGGGCACCAACCTTCTTGCATTACTGCCTTCATTGCATGATAATTGGATTATTGGTGTGAATATGTAGACAGTACACACACACATACACAGACTTTAACCCCCTGCTCTGGGTAATTTTCACAGCTGCATGGAGGGAGGAAGAGAGGGAAGGAGAAACAGATGAATGGATGGACGGGAAGAGAAGGAGATCTAGTATCAGGTTACGCATCAGTCAAACACTAAACTTCAAAGACCTGACCACATTATAAAACCCACATTACGTTCTCAGCCAGTCTCCTTTACTCAGGGGAGACAGGCAACGCTCAGTCTTTCTGGTGTCTGGCAATAAGTTAGGATGTATTTGTCTCTAAAACCTTATCTGTTATTATTTAATAGAACATGTCACCTTGTTCTTTTTTCTCATTATTTAATTGCTGTTAAACTGAAGAAATTGAAAACAGTATAGCTCTTGTGCATGCATTTCCACTTTGTGAAACAGTATATTAAGGAAACAATGTCCCAAAAAAAAAAAATCTGCCCTCTTTTGTACTTTTTTACACACGTCTAAACATACTTTTCTATGCGGACACATACATATATATATGTTCCAGCAAAAACATGGGGGCAGTGAGCTAAAACCACATAAATAACAAGGTATAAACCCAAAGTTGAGTCTCACTGCCAAACTTTAACTTTCTCTGTTGCCACTTGTCTTCCTCTTTCAAAAAATGGTTGTCAGTCGAAAACCGTGTTCACACTGATTGATGGGAGTTCTTAGAGGACGTTATTGACAGTATAAGAGCAAAGAAAGGCTCTTGATTAGATGTGGTAGGTTAAAAAAAGTGTTTAGAGCTATTAAAATAAGTTGTGAGGATTGTTTTGAACCTTATGTGAAGAAAACAGAGACAGGGCTTTTAGAGAAGTTTGCCTCGGGGAGCGTGTACGTTCTTACAATGTGGTGTATTGTGACTAAGTCTTCTGACAGGGCTGCAGCTGGCTTCTGAGAGGATTCTTGGGAGAGTGTGTGAGGTGTGTGAGGTGAGCGAGCGAGTGTGTGTGTCTGTGTGTGTGTTTTGTAAACCAGACATTCCCCCACCCCCCCTTTACCCCCAGCACTTCTGCTGGGAGGAATGTGTGGTCCGCCTCCTACGCTGGACGATTGTGCCAACATTCCTGACTAACAGAAAAAGAGAAAGAGGGAGACTGAAAGAAATAAAGAAGGAGGAAGGGACGTCGAGAAAGAGACTTAAAACTTGGGGCTGGAAGGATGTGAAGATCTGCCTCTGATAAAAAAAATAAAAAAAGAGTAGGGGTGATACCATGTACAGGAATTGTAAGAGAAAAAAAGGGGTCTTGAGAAAAAGAGGGGACCATTGTTCACTAAATTGCCCCTAAGGCCCCATCATAACCCCTTCACCCCCATACACACACACACACACACACACACCATAAAAGCCCGCAGGGGATTCCTGGAATACCATCCCCTTACCAGAGCAGACCCTGGCTTCTGTATAACAAACCAGCAGACACACACTCTCTCTATCACACACACACACACACACACAGAGTGAATGTATAATGGCAGTCACTGATTTCCTTTATTTCGACCTACATACACAAACAGCATGCCTAGTCCTGCTGCTCAAAATACAGAGGAAATTCAACTGCGTAAATGGTTAACACACTCTCACAAACACACACACACACACACACACACACACACACACCTTTAAGTCAACTCTAGTGTCAGAACGTCAAGCTGTGACCTGCAATCGACCTTTCCCACATCCAGCGAAGCCGCAAATTCAGCAGCTCAGTGTAAGGCCGACCTGCATGTCTCTGTGTGTCAGTATGTGTGCGAGTATGAGAAGCAATCTGAGATGACTGTCCACTACACGCTGACCCCTGGATGCCCTTTTAGAGTACGTACTCACTCACACACAAATATGTACACACACACACACAACACACACTGCAGTGTAGGAAGAAAATGGCTGTTGATGATGTAAATGTGACTGTCTTTGACCTAGGGTATCACAAGTTTGAGAAGATTTGAGACAACAAAAGATAAATCAAACATTCAGCCTAAAAGTGAAGACCCGCTGGAAATAAACAAATCACATTGCAGTGGCCTCTTCTCTGTCATCACTTGCAAGCTAACAAGCAGCTTCCTCATTAGCAAACATCATAAATAAGCAACCTACTCGTTAACATTTGTTTGTTTTGGTCTAACATCTTTGAGACCAAACACATACGAAAGAGAGATCTGAGATCATCTCCACATTGATCCACAGAGTAAACTTCTACCACTGCATCAATTTTTCACATTTCATTTCACATGTAATTTTCTCAGCAAAGCACTGCAAGGTTGCTTTAAGTTTAAAAAAAATCTCTTTCTTCACATCTCTGGTTAGACACGATGTGATACGTGGAATCCCATAATGCCATCGGAAGCTGTGCAATAGACAGTGAGTAGGATTCAACTTTGCAATGCCTAAAAATGCAGACCTTAACCTGTTCACAAGCATTTTCCTCCCACATAATGGCATCAATCAGTGTCAATGTAACACTGTTAGCATGGCAACCAGTCTGCTGCTGCTGACATAAAATGAAGTAACTTTTTGTTTAATTTACACAACTCATCACAGATACCTTAGTTTCTACTTTAGTCCTAACCCCATTATGTACCTCATGCTAAACTGCACATGATAAAATGTAAACTAATATCTGTGGATGTTAAAGGCCTTTTCTATTCTTTTAAGATGTTCTTAATAACACTGGATATAAGGAACAGGACATTTTGCCTAAAGGCTACATGTAAGGGTGCATTTATACAATTTCACATTTTTAAACCGGCAGATTCTTCATATATATTGAAGTAAAGGTAAGCATGTGCAAGGCATAAAGCTGCTACTTATGTAGACTCACTGTCTGGTGTATTTATGGGCAAAATCCTTTTCTAATGGTGACAACTAAAAGTTCAACTTCACAGAGGAGCACACATGACATGGACTATTTTGGATGTGACTCACATGAAAGAAGAAGCAGAGTTTTGTCATATGAAGCCAGTTGACAGAATACAACTAAACTGACAAAGTGGTGGCAGTGGTGGTAAAAGCGGTCACAGTTCTGTGTATAAAGTGAACGCTCTAAACCCGTGTTTTTGGTTTATAGGTGGTGTTTGGACATTTTTTTACCTGGTGGCTTCTTGCTCCAGCCGGGAGACACTGGGTACGTAGAACATAACTCCAAAGAAGAGCAGAGGCTCATTTCCAAACTTGTCCAACTGCTTCTTGAGGGGTTTCTCCAGCTCCACCCATCGCTGTGCCGGGGCCTGGGTCTTTCCTTGGAACCACAGACCAAAGTAATGTGTCTAAAGCAAGGGGACAGATAGAGGGAGGGTCAGTGTGGCGCACAAAGTAATTTAATTGAAGGAGAAGGAGGCAGGAGAGGTAGGAGAAGAGAGTGGAAGTGAATGTGATACAAAGAGGAAGCAAATAAAAAGATGAGTTGTGTAAGCAGGATGGAGTGGGAGATGAAGAGGCAGATGAAATGACTGAGAGGTATAGAGGACATGGTGGGTAGATGCACGAGGTGTTGGGATGGGAATTCGGGGTTTGGACGGATGGAGAGAAATGGATCGAGGAGGGAAATAGGAAATGAGTTGAGAAGTACATTTGGGACAAGCAAGGAGAACAGAGAGGAGATTAATAAGCAGCTGAAATACAACAGGCACATATTTCTGCTTCAAATCTGATCAAATCTTTGACGTCAGCAGTGTAACTCTGTTAAACATAAATATTAGAACAGACCCATTACCAGTAAGATAACCCTGGGAGAACAGAAACAGGCTACGATCCTATCTCACTAAATCAAAATGAAAACCAAGTCTCTGGACTATTATTTTATCCGGAGATTGATACGCTAACTGAAAAAGAAACACAATTCAGCTGAATAAACAGCAAAAACAACACTCAAAAAGAAGGATATGGCTCATTTCCAGCGATGTGATCAACTAAATTGAATTTGATAGCTTCTCAGAAAACAGCTCATCTAAAACGGGTATTGATTACAGCACTGGTTCAGTGAGGGCTTCATCAAATGAGCTTGGAAGTGCTGTAACCAGTTAAGCCTGGAAGAATTAGCCATTACTCCTACTCTGACTAAACATTTTGTTTCAGATGGATTCTTGAAATTTGATGTTGCTGATAATCTAGATGCAAGCAATAAATCCCACACAGGCCTGTTCATATGGATCTGGGGCAGATTTCCCTAAACAAGCAACACGCAAGCTGAGATTTGCAACATGATATAATTTCCTGTCATGTTGATTTAGACACATTTCACTCATCAAAACAAATCACTGAATGAACACGCAAGAGCCCCCTAGGACCCGCAAATTTATTTGTAATTTGCGCACGTCACCAGCATTATAAAGTGGTGAGCACTCCTGTTTTGTCCGTGCAGTTTCTCCTACTGTAATGAAAGTCGTAAAGCTTCAAACTGCAGCTGAAAGGGCAACAGCAAGCACACACACACACACACACACACACACTAAGGAGCCTCAGGTAAATAGGCGTAAAGCTGAAAACAGCACATTCAGATAGACACACACACACACACACACACACTGTCCTGAGATAGCGTGCATGCACGGGTAGACAGCCACTGAAGCCGAGGCGTCACATCACCTTATTTATAACATCGCTGACACCTGGCAAATACCACAACACTATGTGAGTACGCACGACTACACCGCCCATCTCTCTCACTTTGTTAGCAGCCTTGAACACACGTATATGTGTACGTATATAGAGGTAGCCGGGCTTAGTTAGAGACAGACAAGGACCCTGCAGGAGAGAAACAGGAGGGCAGGGACACGCGCACACACACAGGGTGCGGAGAGAGACACGTGGCACGCACAACCTCAGACACAATCACAATCTGACATTGCATCGATGAACGTGCGACAGCATGTTCTTGTCTGTTTTTCTCTGTGGCTGATAGGGTTTTTTAGAGATGATATCAATATTTATTTAAAGACGCTGACATCAGTTAATATTTTGTATCAGCATACTTTATCTTTTCAATAGCTTGCCCGCAAAATAGTAAGAAATCATTGTTTTCTCCAGAATTTGATAAAAAACCTGTGAAAGAGCATAACTTTGGGCATTGAGGGACTGGGGTGTCATGTTAGACTAGTGGTTTAAGATTTTTTTTCAAAGGCCCATAATAAGTAGCTCTTCATATCCAGGCCTATAAAAAATCTGAAGAATTGAAGATTATTTTTCACTTTTATGAAGAAGTAGTCTCCTTTCCTAAAAGCTGAATATTAACAGATTTTTCACTGCAATGTAGTGGTGTCATATGATGAATGACTTTTCCTCACCTCCCGCAGCTCCAGCCTTTGGGCCACCGCCTCCAGACACTCCTGTCCCGTACTCTCCACTGACAGAGTGCATTCAATCACATTGCTGTCCAGCAGACGAATCCGTGTCACAAAGTAGTTCTTGCTCAGGACATTGTAGCGCCTTGTGCGCCGCAGTTTCAGTCGGAAGGGCATGGCTGGAAGGAGGTCAGGGCGGGGTCACGGCTGAGTCAAAGGTCAGAAGTCACTTTGGGAGCAAGCAATAAGAGAGAGAGAGACACAGTAGAGAGAGAGGGAGGGAGAGAGAGAGAGAAAGAGAGAGAGAGAGAGAGAGAGAGAGAGAGAGAGAGAGAGAGAGAGAGAGAGAGAGAGAGAGAGAGAGAGAGAGAGAGAGAGAGAGAGAGAGAGAGAGAGAGAGAGAGAGAGAGAGAGAGGGTGGGCAGGCTCTATGACCTGACCGCTGCCCTCCTCACTCTCGCACGACGCCAGCCACACCACCGGGTGGAGAGATGCACCCTGGCAAGGCGCTGGCCCATTCCCAAAGATGTCCGGAGAGAAGGAGGAGGGACGATGAGGAGGAGGAGGATGAATGGGGTGCTGTAGGGAGAGATTAAAAAAAAGAGGAAGATTACTCAATTACACCAAACTCTTAATTTACTGCCTTTTTGCCTCCTTTCAAACTTTCCTTTCACATTTGAGCCCACAGGAATGCAGAAGCTACATGGTGCTCTAATCAGTGCATCCCTCCTATCAAACCCTCGTACACCATATTGCCCCATATTATCATTTTGCCTACCTCCCATAAACACGCAGAAACAAAAAGCAGACAAAGCTGGCAGAATAACCCACGATAGTAGCAGCAGCAGTTGTGGTGGTGCTACGGCATTAGCAGAGAGCAGGAATGGCACAGTAGCAGACAGCTTTATCCTATAGTTATGGCAGCTGCACTCTGTCCAGCCCCATGAGGCCCAGCGTCGGGCAAAGCTGGGAGACAGAGGCAGAGATGTAAGGCTATGGATGAATGGACATCAAACAGCAGAGCACAGACATCCATCTGAACCCGGCAGCTGGCTTTGAGGAACTAATGGAGCTTCTAAGTCTCATATCTGCCTGTGTGGGAGGCCTTTCCTTTCCTTTTTATCTCCCCTCTCCCTTCTGTTCTCTGCCCAACAGCAGCAGCACAGTGCAAGACATTGTAGCATACAGTGTAGTAGTTTGTACGATCATACAGATACAGTGGTGGTGCGTATGCTTCCACAGAAACTCACACACGTCTTATCAGCTGTTGCCACAATACAAAAATTTGAATAAAAGCTGTTGACAAAAAAAAGTGTACAGTCAGATCACAGGAATAAGGATTTATTCATGTCGCATCATGCCGAACTTTACTGGCTCATAACATATCGGGTGTGTAATTAATTAACAGATGCTCTAGTTCACCAAACTTTGACACCAAACTTTTCTGTGGAAGTCAGATTTTGAGTCAGGATAAAGGCCAAATGTGGCCTGCAACAGACGCATTTTGCTGTATTTTGTTCATACAAACAGCGCAGCAACACCTCCACACATAGTAGTTGGACAGTGCTGTGTGTAAGACTGAATTAATGAGACACAAATAAGACAAAAGTGCTAATAAACAGCTATAAAAATTACTACAACTTTCACACTGTTGATGCACGGGGCTGCCATCTTGGATTTTCAGGTCGGGGCTGGTGGGGTACGCCTGACTTTCCGAATCAGAGATCCGACTTCAGGGGGCGTTCCCGTTGAAATTTCCTACTAGCAACTCGTAAATTCTGACTTCCGAGTACAAATGGAATGCACCATTGGTAAGCCTTGTTTTTAGCCTTGCCATTTGCTGGAAATGCATTTTGCTATGTCCTAACTCATGAGAATTAGCCTTATAAAATAGGATTTTCAAAAACTGTGAATCACTACAACCACCTTGAGCATACAGTCATACATTTTCACAAAAAAATATTAGGCTGATGGGTTGAGTATTACATGAGATTGGCTGCGGATAGACACACACACACACACACACGACCAAATGCATGATCCCCTCCAGGCTTACGTCTGGCTGCGATAATTACTGCAACATCATGAAGAAGAAAAGCCAACACACACACACACACACACACACTCTGACACACACACTGTGGTTTTAAGGTTTGAGACGGGTCTTTGGGGAACACTTTGAACACATCTCTGGGTAAGTCATCAGTTCTTAACTTTCATGGCTGTATGATGTGATGAAGAAAGAGCTTTGAAGTAGGGTGTGACAACCACACACACACAAACAGTTATATACACTATATTCACACCTGTTGTATATGATGTATTCACCAGCCAGTTTCTAACCTAAAAACAATTAGATTTAACCAGATTCATTTAGTCAATGTTATCATAGGAGACACTGGTGACCACTTTGTAGCCGTGTTCGACAGGAACTAGACCGCAAAAACTAAAAAAACTAAAAAGGCTCCATACCTCCTTAACAGGGAAACAACAACCTCTCCTCCATACAAAAACAGAACAGACGGAAGTAACAAACCATCACAAACACTATGGAGACGGTGCATGAAAGTGGAGAGACAAAACAAGATGTTTCATACATTCTGAAAATGGATGTTAAGCAGGAGAAAAAGCACAAACAGGGGAGTGAAAAGACCAAAATACAGCACAACAACGCTCCAGTGATCAGAAGAAGAGAAAAAAAGGAGGGGAGGAGGAGGAGTAAAAGATGGAGTGGATGTGTTTCTTCTTGTCCTGGGCTCTGGCAATGCGCTGTTGATAGTCAGCTTGGACCCCGGCCCAGATTCCTCTCTACCCTGACTGGAAAAACAGAGCACACCTGACATAAGTATGCACCACAAGGAAGAAAAGTGTGTGTGTGTGTGTGTGTGTGTGTGTGTGTGTGTGTGTGTGTGTGTGTGTGTGTGTGTGTGTGTGTGTGTGTGTGTGTGCGCGTAACCAGGACGAACGAGCGGGAGAAAAAGACACAGGGGAGTGAGTCTTGAATGAAAGAGGGCAAACCGCTGACTTACAGCTGCGTTGTTTTGGTACGACTTGAATTACACTTGCTTCACGTTTGGCCTTTGTAAGAGCCGTGCCCCTTTGGGAGCGATTTTGCATTCCTTTCTACTGAATCCATGTGAGACAGCGCACTGTAATGTGGCATCATCTAATTCATGTGTTTTTTTAGCGGGCGTTCATGCCAACACACAAACACAGAGCGAGAAAAGCCACAGCAAGCGAATAATTAGGCTCTAGTGGGTGAGTAAAGCAGCTTTGCTCCGGGATATGCGGCCACCGTGACCCCAGTCATCACCTGACCTGAACCACAGCCTCTCTGACCCTCCCCTCTGGCGCTGGCTTACGGGAAGTGACATCACGAGCTGACAGTAAAAACCCTCCCCCCAGAAAAAAGTTCCCAAGCACACAGGCCAGCGAGATCACTGTCAACAAGTACACAGATAAACACACAGAGACACAAATAAAGACACATACTTTCTCTGTGTAGTGTACAAACATAGACATGCATGAACAGGGCACACCACAAACACACAAACACACACAAACACACACAAGATCACAACACACCCACCAGGTTCTTCAGAGGTTAGCCAAGGGGCCAGACAGCAGTGAGTGCAACTCTAAACTAGTAATCAGAGGTATGGTTGGGAGTGTGTGGTTGAGTAAAGTCAGACAGACAAACAGACAATAGTTTGGGACTAAACGCACTCCTCTATGTATAAAAAAAAAAAAAAAAAAGCTGCAGTAACATTCTCTCTCGACCGTCGTGTTTATTTCCAGCGTGCAAAAACAGCGTATACGTTTATGAAATTGCACGTTGTAATTTTGTGGCGCGGAAGAGAGCGAGAGGGAAAACTGAGGGAAGAGAGTTGTTTTTCTTTTTCAGGGTAGCAAGCTTTGGCTAAATATAAGTGAACCATTCCCATCTTTTGTTGTGTTTTTTATTCATCCCCCTAGACTAGTGCGGCGAAGGGCAAAAAGGTGAAAACAAAAAAAAAAGAGAGAGAGAGAGAGAGAGAGAGAGAGGGGCTTTTAACTGTTTTCCAGTTATTGTGTGCTTCTGTGTGCTAACCACAAGTATATCATGTTTTCATTACTGTTTGCGGATGCATTGTGTGATGACATGAACTTTGTTTTCTTTCTATAAATCAATCAAGATTAAAGAGCATACAGGAGCCACGAAGTTCATTCATAAAAGTAAATTAGAGGAGATTAGTCTGACCTGACAGACCTGCATACTTTCATGTGAACACTAGATTAATAAACCTGTGTGTGCTGCCGTGTGTAACCGTGGCGTCAGATTCATTTTATCAAGCATTTTTGTGCTCGTGCGTCACGAAATGTCAACATGACAAATTTAAACAAAGATGGCTGATGAGGTTGCATGCTTTTGTAGTAAGACTGATACAACTCAGCATTTTAAGGGTTTGAGAGGTTGGTCTTTTGTGTGTGTGAGTGTGTGTATGACTTAAGCCACTTTTGGGGAAACAAACCAGACTTAGCACCAGTTGATTGGGAACAGCTTGTGCAAGTGGGGACAAAAGTGTCACCAATTGGTTAAACACAGTTTTTTGGGTCAGCAGTTAAGGTTATGGTTAGGGTTAGGTTTAAGTAGTGGTTATGGTTACGGTTTGGGTAAGTCTCCAGGAAATGAATGTAAGTCTATGTAAATACCCCAAAAGTCACAGAGGTACTGTGTGTGCATGTGTGTGCTGTTGTGTTTACCTGATTCCAAGGTGAAGTAGCACATCATAACTGAGTTTGATAACTTAGTTTGTGGGTTATAAATTACATTAAAAAAAGCTCAATTCTCAACAAGCACATCCACAATATAATATATTAAAACTGTGTAAGCCAGTCCAGGATGCTGCTATATTAGAACTCAGGCTTGATGGTAGTAGATCTGTCCTGCCCTTTATTGGATTAGGAAGTTAACACTCAGCACCTGAGACAGTGTTACCAAACACATTAG